>NC_051064.1:47892391-48192391 GCF_004664715.2 Peromyscus leucopus
GAACCTGGGCTTGCCATTCTCTGAAATTGTGAGAAATATATTTCTGTTGTTTATAAAGTACCCAATGGTATTCTGTTCTAGCAGCCTGAATGAATTAGAAGGCCTCCTAGATGGGTTTCCACTTTCCTTCAGACATAGGCCTGTTGTACATCTTTATCGAACTCCTGACCTCCAGTGTTACTCCAGCCTCCCCTTTCTGTACAGCTGGGACTCCAGGACATGCCATCTCACCCAGCTCTCTGGTCTCTAGTTGATTGGCTGATCTCTGAAACAACATTTGCCTGACAGGACTAGACTACTGCACACATGAACTCACAGTGGCTGTGACTGGGTAAGACTGGCATATGAGTAAGCCAGTCAGAATCTCAGCATGGATGGAGAATGGCTTTCATGCAGTGCCACCTCAGCCTGTTGGGAACTGGGCACTGCAGTGGGAAGGGGCATCAGTTTTTACATAGGTGTGGTCCCCACAGTCCCATGATCCTAAACTTGGTCCTGTATCTATGCACATATAGACAGCACCAAGTAGACTGAGTTTGTTAAAAACACAGAGCACATGAAGTTGGGAGGAAAAAGTGGTGGTGAAGGAGAGGACTGGAGAACAGAAAATGGGAATGGATTTGATCAAAACACATTATAGGAATGCGTAAATTTCTTAAGCAGTAAAAGATTAAAGACTGTATATACAATGTGTATTTTAAAATAATGTTACCAATTGATCATTTAAAATTATCTTGTGAATTTTATTTTATATTGTTTAACATTATAATCTCACTATTAATCTACCAGAGTTGAAAACAGAGATATAATAAGATGATATTTACATAAAGCTCTAGCATTTTACCCTTCAGTTCACCTTTACAAGGTCACCAAAATTTGGAAGGGCATCTCACACTCATCCTGTAATACAAAACTCAATGGGGAAAATGAATACTTTTTTATGTAAGAAATGGAAAACTGCTATTGTATACTAAAAGACAAAGGCTTACAAAGGGAAATGTAATAATAAAATAGATTTATCAAACTATACCTTTAATGTAAATTGAAGTCACTGTCATCTTATGCTTTGAAAACGAAGCATCAGACTTTTGAAGAGTAGTCATCATTTCTTACTAGTGAGGGAGGCAGGATCCTAATCCCATTCTGTATGGACATGGGGAACAGGACCTGAAGTATACATAAACTGTTTCTGATTTCAGTTATTTAAAAATTTTAGCTTTAACTTCTGTTCAGAGCAAGAATATTGATGAATATTGAGATGCAAAGATACAAAGTGTATGTTCCTATTTATTTATTTTTATTTTATAATTTAATTTATTTTACATATCGGCCACAGATTGCCCTGTCCTCCCTCCTCCTGCCTCCCCTCCACACTCCCCTCAGCCCACCCCCCATTCCCATCTCCTCCAGGGCAAGGACTCCTGTGGGGATTCAGCTCAGCCTGGTAGATTCAGTCCAGGCAGGTCCAGTCCCCTCTTCCCTTCACCCAGGCTGAGCAAAGTGTCCCTGCATAGGCCCCAGGCTCCAAACAGCCAGCTCATGCACTAAGGACAGGTCCCGGTCCCACTGCCTGGGGGCCTCTCAAACATGTTCCTATTTAGACAAGGTGAACAAAACCTCATCTCATAATGAATCCACTCTGACATACAGATGGAGAAAGATAGCTGCACAATCATAAGACCCTCAGACTCAAAGGAGGCTAAGAGCCTTCTATGCCAGACATTCACTTCATTCCCTGTCAATGAACTAGCAAGATCCCAGCTGGATCAAGAACAGAGAGGGACAACAAGGAATAGGAGACCATGGTAAATGAAGACAGACCACATGAGAAGGTCTTTTGGAAGAAGCAAAGTGCTAGAGAGGCCCACAGAAATCCCCAAAGATACCCCCACAATAGACTGCTGGCAATGGTCAAGAGACAGCCCGAACTGACCTACACTGGTGATGGGATGGCCAAACACCCTAATTGTCATGCTAGAAACCCCATCCAATGACTGAGGGATCTAGATGCAGAGATCCACGGCTAGGCCCCTGGTGGAGCTTCAGGAGTCCAATTAGCGAGAAAGAGGCGGGTTTGTGTGAGTGAGAATTGTTGAGACCAAGATTGGAAAAAGCACAGGGACAAATAGCCAAACGAATGGAAACACATGAACTATGAACCAATGGCTGAGGGGCCCCCAACTGGATCAGGCCCTCTGAATGGGTGAGACAGTTGATTGGCTTGATCTGTTTGGGAGGAATCCAGGCAGTAGGACCGGGTCCTGTGCTCATTGCATGAGTTGGCTGTTTGAAACCTGGGGCTTATGCAGGGTTGCTTGGCTCAGCCTGGGAGGAGGGGACTGGACCTGCCTGGACTGAGTCTACCAGGTTGATCTCAGTCCTTGGGGGAGGCTTTGCCCTGAAGGAGGTGGGAATGGGGGATGGGCTGGGGAGAAGGGGAGGGGTGCAGGAGTGGGGGAGAACAAGGGAATCCATGGCTGATATGCAGAACTGAATTGTATTGTTAAAAAAAAAAAATCTAATTAACAATGTATTTTCTAGGTAAATCTAAACTCCTCCAGAAGGGTACTGACTCTCCAAGACATATCAAGGCACTTGAAGCAACCTTTGTGAAATGGTGTATGTCTATATATTTACATACACATTGCAATATGTATGTAACATATTACATACATATCTGTTTAAAATTTTATTATTTCAAATTGAAGTGTCAAAATGTATTGTCATTACTTTTTTTGTGATTTGATCATAGTTTTATTTCTTTTTTTTGTGATTTGATTTTTGTTTTTTTGTGTTTTTTTAATCCTGTTTATTTTTTTCTTTTATTTAACAATACTATTCAGTTCTACATAACAGCCACAGATTCCCTTGTTCTCCCACTTCGAAAGGGAATATGATTGAAGTGTTGACCACAGCTAATAAGATAAGTATTTAGCCATCTTTATACAACAACAGATGTTTGCCTTGGCATTTCTCCAGCCCCTGGGTCATGAAACTTAATATTTCTTTTTATCAGTTGGTGTACTACTCATTTCTGGTCCTCAGTGAAGGGCTTGAGTTTCAGCTGTGAGGGACTGTTTTCTCTGGAATCCCTTAATCCTTGCACAGGTTCTGTATTAGATTCAGGTAGTGTTATAGAGAGCAAGCAATTGGAGAAGTGCTTAAGTGGTACTTTTTTCTCAATAAAGACTCTGTGTTCATGTTTAGCTTCTAATGTGACATAATGAATTATGAACTAAAGGTAATTGGAAAATGTGTGCTCTCTGTGATGAGCAGAAGTTTAATGTATAAAGTAAACCACAGGTCAGTTAGAAGACTTGATCAATAATGATATTGCTTTTTAATGAAAGGAAATAATCAGTGGGGAGAATTTTCTCCTGGGTTTATGTGTTTATGAGTGAGTGTTATTTTCAGATGTGTTGTCCATCAAGGGACAACATGATCGTGCGCCTTTTGGAATTAGGCGTATTCCACATGTCCTTAGATCACATGTAGACAATAATTCAAATAGATTTTAATTAACAAATCCAGGAACTGTAACCGCATTCACGCTAGATTTTTCTATATCACAGAATTCCACTATTTTTAAAACTCCCTGCCTTCTATTTCTCACCCCACTTGCCTTTCATAATCAACACGTAAATACCATTGCCGTCAGCACTACTCTGTGATAAAGGCATATATTTTCTCAATCTATTAACCCCACAGGTCATCTCATCAGCATCCGTTTCTCTCCCACGGCAACACTGTAAATATGTTAGCGGAAAAGCAGACATTTTGCATTTACACTATTTGGGGTCAATGATAACACTAAAATTCACGTAACAAAGTAAAACAAAGTCAATGCCCATTCATGATATAGTTAAATGTCAAACAAATTTAGACTCTCAGGAGTAACTAGTGTATCTCTGACCCTCCAAAGTTTCATCATTATTTACTGACACCAGGCCCACACTATCTCTTCATAAAGGGCAATGAGGAAGGTGTTTTGATTCTCTGATTGTCATGACTCGCTTAGGTTTATATTGGACGTGAAATGGGAAAGCGTGCTAAAGTTCGAAGTCAGATGACAAGAGAGATATGGGGACAGTTCTGTACAAGCAGTGTGAGGAACAGTTTGAAACCATCCAAAAGGGCCCTGGGGCTGCTGCTCGTATCCTTATAGTAGTCTGAAGAAGAAGGCTCTGTCGCATCTACAAAGATTAGTTGAAGGCCAGAAAGATAAAAAATGTGCACGCCTCAATGTCAAAGTCGCAATGGGATTTTCATTTATTGCCAATTTGTTGACATAATTTTGCAAAGACCTTCTGCAGACGGCAGTTAGTTCCCAAAGTTGTCTTTTCACAGTAGCTTATCTACGCAAGACTACAAGCAGCTGTTGACACGTTTTCTGCTCTCAGTAACTGGGTTAAAAGTGTTGCGGGTTAGAGATGTCCACTACTTTTTGTGGTGTGTTTAATAAAAAAGGACATGCATAATTTTAGCACATTCAAGCAAATGCACTCGCGTGCTCAGAGTGGATTTCGAGGTTTACATTCATAAAATTGACTGATGATAAGCAGCTCTACACAAGGCATGTTCCTACATTCAAGTTACTTCGGGGAAATAAACGATATTTTTAAAAGGGCAATACTAAGAACCATCTATCGCTTTATGGCAGCACTGGATGTCAGCAACTTTGAGAATCTCTAAAACTATTTTATGTTTGATTTCTTTGATAGGATCTTAACTGTAAAAATTTGTACGACTTTTCTTGATTCCTTCTATATATATATTTTTTTTATATAATAGCGCCCACAGCTTAGCACAATTGTTTGGCGGAATTAGAAATGTTTCCTCTGCACGGACTCCTGAAGTGTGGTGGATCTCCTCTCAGTCAGGTTGAGCAACGCATTCTTTCAGATGACCGCTCTACAGTCTTTAGCACCGATCACAGAAGTTCTTGATATTCTGTTCTGTGCTCTCTATTATTGGCATCTCGCTGTTTCATTAATGGGTTTGGCTGCATATCGTCTTTTCTCCTCATGAATACACTGAACACTATTGTATAGTACAGCTTAGAAATCTAACCTTATTCAGCAATAGAACACTAGGAAATAGAAATAAAATAACTATTTCAGAAAATCAACTAATGATGTGAGAGATTTCCAGGAATGTGAGAAGCAGATTGCAAAACAATAATACACTGGACAATGCACAGGCAACCAACGTACGAAAATTTAACTAAACAAACAAAACCCACCAAATACAAAGTCATGCATCATTCACTAACAATGTATCGCGAAAATGATCTGAGTGTGCCTAGAAGAAATCTAGTTTTTCATTGTTCTCACTTGCTGAAACGGCATTTCTTCTCCCATTTTGGCAACGAGATTGGTAGGATCCATAAATATTAAGTAACCTTGTTTCATTTTTAGGCTTACATAACTAAGCACAGCAGATAACAGTTAGGTGTGTGTCTTATTATGCTGAGGACGAATAATATGAATGAATCACCGCTGGAAAATTTATATATTGGAAGCGACACAAAGATCTCTAAGGTAACGATGTTAAAGAACTGTCCTGTTAAACAACGAATTAGCGGTTTCTGCTCAAAGGATATCAACATACATACCTGATTTCTACTCACAGAAGATTTATTCGCTAGGCAAAAAACACTGAGAAACAAGTGTGGTAGCGTGGAAACAACACTGTATCAACTAGATTTCAGTTTGATAAATAAAGGCTTGCCTGGGAGATTTTAGGAACGGGAATAAAAGAGGACCAAAGTTGTTTAGCTATAAACTCACATTGGCAGCTCTTATGCTAATGTGGCTTATAGGGACAATAGATGCCAACATGAATAAATCAAGGAGGATACAGGAGTAGCCTCTTCACAAAGTGATGCTGGATATCACACATGCTCACGCTTTGAACACATTACCTAAATCACAATCTATTGCGGTACACCAAAATCAACTTCAAATTGATTCAATGCGTTGACTCATGGGTCGAGTGGGATAGATACACTCGAAATCTGATAATATTGGATGAGTAAAGTATTACTCAAAACATTTCATGATGAGTCAATACTAACGGGTACTAAGTAAGCCAACGAGACGTGTGTAAGTGATCGACTCATAGGCGATAAAGTAGTCTTAATTCCAGTACCTAGAGGAAAATACAATGTGAGCAAATTCAACAAGTGAGACGCCCTTTCGGGAAATTAGAGATCTTCTGTACAACACAAGGGAGAATCACATTTAAAGCAAAGTTCAGAATTGACTTAAAAAAGAGTCACACACAAGATGGCAGAGAAACATGTAGAGGTTACGAATCTGGGCAGTAGTTGGAATGTATAGGTGCCTACAACAAGCAAGGAATTAAAAAAACGACTTAAGAATCAAATAGCCCATTCAGTAAAAAGGCGCTAATGAAATGTGTGAAATAGACGGCAAACTTATGTGATCTAACCAATATACGACTTAGTACAAGCCACATATAAAAGGCAAAGAGAAATACAAAATCACAGGTGAGGCTAGCTAACGATATTTTATTACTAGAGCCATTCTCCTAATTGGGATGGAAGTCCATGTCTAATTGAAACAAAAATGCTGGAGTGAGGGATATGAGAGAAGGAACTTTGACTTTAAATACTGAGCTCAATAGGTGAATGAAGATTCGTTACAAGTTCGCAGCTCTCAGTTAATTGCGCCACATATCGTGCCAATTTCTCAGCAGAAATACTCTAACTGTCTCCTCATAGTCTGTAGACTTCATTGCTTCATATGTATCCTGGTAATGTTAACCTGAAATGGTTTAGAGCCATCACATTACAGGTACTTTGTACTCGCATATTTGTCTTACATCACAGCACCATTGACAAATAGTTCAATTATTGAACTAAATAATACACAACACGAAGAATGTATAAAAATGTGGTACACTCATTATTATATGCTATAATATTATTTTTATTAGGCTCTCATTGTATTTTTTTTGTTTATTTTATTTAATTAAAATAAATATGGTACAGCAATACAACATCTCATTCAGACGAGTCAGGTATCTCAAATTTATTTCATTGTAGGAAGAGGGATGCACTCGTAATAATTATGTTTATGTAATTAATTAAGCTACTTCAGAAAATATATATGCCTTTCTTTACAAATGCTATAGGCCATTCCTGAATATATATATACTTTATTTAATTATATAAATATATGCAAGTGAAAATAACTCGTATTCAATGAAAATTCAGAAGCAAGGTCTGGGGGAAAGGGGCAAAGTAAGGAGTGCGCAGAAAAGGAAAGTGCTAGGAGATTTGATGAAGAGAATAGACTTCTCGCAAACATAGGTCACTCACTCAAACAACATAAAGAAAGATTTCAGATGAAAAACTATAGTCTCAAATGTAAAATATGGGCTTTCTTTACAATTTTGTACAATGTACATAATGAATCAAATGCAATTAAGATACAAAAGTAAAGGGTCTCTTAATGTGGCAGTCTGGGCGCGAGCTAGGTAAGATAATAAGACTGGTGTCTACAAAACTATAAGTACCAGAAGCAGAGGTGTATTCCAATTTAATCTTAGGTGAAGTAGGGCACAGGGAGACCTGTGCGTCCAACACCAAATAGAGAGAGTGAGAAAATGGCCACACGTGGAACAGTGCATGTGTGTATTGTCGCAAGTAGCGTGAGTATGGATACCTAACAGTGCACAGAGCTGCTGGGAATGGCTCAGTGAGTAGCTTTGTACGTGCGCCTTCGAGTCAATCATTCTGGTGGAGAATGTTATGAAACGCCCAAACGACCTACTCTGTACCTCTGTGCCCTCTTCGTCACTGCCAATGTTCGTAATGCCAATCCGCATGCTATTCCTCACGAAGGTGCAAGAAGAGCAGGAAATCGCAAGTTACGGTACTCGATAGTCTTCCTAGTGTGCGTCTACTCTCAGCTTGCCGGGAGATTACTTAAAAGCGGCAGGTGGTGTGACGCTATCACAATCAAGATACTTGCAGTCGCTCTCATTCTGCTGTATCCATTGAACACACTATAGGGAAGGGATCTGCTTTGATTTTTATCCCAGACCAGAAACAGTTAAGTGAAGTTATAATAGTGAAAAGTGGAAAAGCTTGTTTTGTCTTTTCACTTCTTCTCTTTTTTTATATCAATTAATTTGCATGGATATCACTATAAAGGGTGTGCACACGTGACTAGACTCACTAACTCCATTATATAAATATTTGACCTAGCACTCACAAGTGTCGTTTTTAATTTATGGCTATTTAGGGGGTTGACGTCAAAATATATGCGCCAATCTAGTAATAACGATGTTAAATTTTTTAATTTCCCAATTTTTCTCTACTCTTTGGGCAACCTACTCTTAGATAGTTTTTGATTTTTTTTAAGTTATATTGTTTGTTGTTGTTGTTTTGCTATATTGGTAGATAAAGATATAATTTCCAGACCATACTTTTGTTTCTCCTAAGATTAGGTTGATATAAAATACCATTATACATAATCTTGGACTCAGGCTTAAGAAATGTGAAGGTTGAAAATTCAAAGTGCGTGTTGAGCAAGAGATTGATGATGGGTAGAATGGCTAAAAAGATTAAAAAATCAGAAGCAATTACATCTTGATAGTAAACGGAAGTATAGAGGGTTATATATGGAAAACAGGAGGGTTGGGAAGAACTCTTCAATGTTCTGTGGTATAATCTTCTCTCTAAGCGTTTTTATTATATAAGGACTAATTGCTCTGGGGAGGTTTATGACACTAGTTTTAGCTGCTTTGAATTGTGATTCTTCAGTCACAGTCTTTAGCTTTGGGGCCTATTAGTAATTATAATGCAAATGCACACTGTTTCCTGAGTTGAAACTATGGGTAGTACGAGGCTCTAATGACTCGCTGCCGTTTGCATGAGAGCATACTAGACATCTTGTTATTTCTGTTATTGTGGATAGGCTTGTGTGATACACATTGCCACTGTCTAGGTCTCTTGAGTACCCTTTTGTGCTCTCACATAGAACCCCAAATGCAAGTTTAAGTTTGTATAATCAGGATAGTAGTCTTGAGTAGTAAGTCTGTCAGTGATGCAATTTCTGTATTGATGATACCCATGCCACTGAGTGATTCTCCACAGAGCTTTTTCATTATCTGACATTTCCATTTGTTAAGCAGTTGAATAGATACTCTATGCATACTTCAATCTGGCCTTTACTTCGAAGACTCAATAAGTTTAGAGAGCACAAAACCGCTAACCATGGAGGACAATTTAAATTATTGGATATGGAGCCAACGCGTATCTCTTATATGCAGTTGGAACTAGCATTGCGTTACAGCGAACAGTTGTGTTGGTGTGTGCGCTTCTAGGATGGGACACTCGAAAATTTCTTCACGCGATTTTACCCTAGGAGTACTAGAGAGAGGTTGGAATGTGTCTAAAGCCGCTAGATTCACTTCGTGACGCATAGGAGCATTCCCGGGGCTGTAAAATTATTGCTAAGAATTTTCATTTCTTGCAGCTTAGAATAGTACATGGAGGCTGTTACTATTCGACCATTAGCGCACTATGACTCATTTTTATGTATTAGGCCAGTAATCATGAATAATAATTGAGCATTTACTATGTACCCCACGGCACAGTAAGTGTTGCCCTTAAACCACGTCACATTGCATCCTCTCTCTTCTGTACGTTATTTCAAATTCGTGCATTTATAATCCTGCCGATTATTTTAACAATTGGATATGGAGTATATGTCGAAGTTAGAATTACATGGGCACGATCAATTTGAGGTGAGTGACACTACAGGATGTGTGAACTTCAGTTTCTATATAAATAGTATAGTTGGTTAGTTTAGCTATCAGGAGAAATATCGTCTAAGACTATGCGTCTAGCAGGGAGGAAGTATATAGACTGTCTTATATAACACTTCTGGTTTGCAGAAGAAATGAATGTGTGGCCTATAGTTGTGTCTAGTTTACATGCGATATAAGCTACAATCAAGAATAAGCAGTAGAGAGGTCCTAGGGGCTGTGCAGCCGGAGCCAATCAAATGTGAGTGTGACTCTCTGAAGATGGCAGCTTCGGCAATAAATGCTATATAAATGAACAGGAAGTGCGAGCAGATAATAGTGACTATTGTTAATTTGTTGACAGAATACCTCCATTGGCTGAGGCCTGGTCTTCCATGATGGGACGGCGAGAAATTCAATGCTAGAATCTCTTTTTTTAAAACATATCTATAATTATATAGTTCAGCTGACTCCTGTAACTGACTCTGCATAACTCGCAAGCTCTGAAAGAGCTGATGCGCTCTTCCTGAACCTTGGAAATAATATACATACATATGCAACTAAACATAGCATTATAACATGCAGAGGTTGCGTGAAGCAAGAGATCATAGAGACACACGTAGAGACATTCCAACCTTTCAGGAGGGAGAGATAGGGAGAAACCTTTAAAACAAGTCAATAGAAAATAATTCAAACTGTTATTTCCTATCACTACTACTCCTCTCGCCTTTGCTCAACGAGTCCAAGATTCTCTCGCAAGGTATTTGTTCCCCTACAGCGCATAACTAAATAAGGATTCTGGTGAGTCGCAGTGAGCAACAATACAGGCCAAGTTTTTCTGTATTGAGCGTGAGTTCATTTGCGAGATTTTGTCTGACAGTTCTCTCGGGAAGAGCCTTTGTGCACAGAACATAGTCTCTCCCCTCTCTGGCCTGAATTCACTTGGGCTTTGCATCTCTCTCACCTCAGAGCAAACTTCTTGCTAGTGACGCTGCTAAGATCACCCTTAAACCCTTCTATCGAACCTCAATTCAAGATGCTAATGAGAAACAAAGTTTCGGCCACTCCTCTTGGGGGGGGGTTTTCCTCCCTCACTTACACTGTTCACATGGCACTATAAACTCTAGCACGACGTTCTCTCAGGCCGACCTAGTTAGGCCCCAGCGTGTTTTCCTGCTTAGTTTAGGAACTCGACAAGTTAGGAATGATGATCTAGGAAAGAATGCCTCTACTAGCAGCAGTCTCATTGGGGCACATAGCTGCGTTCAGAGCCAGGTGTCCAATGTGGCTTAATTGTTTGAGGCAAATAGGTGGAGTTGACTGCTTCATTGAAAGGATACAGACGCGGTTGGAAAGCCGATCACTCGCAATTAGCATCAAAGGGCAAACAAACAACTAAAGAATCTAAAGGGCATTAGATTACGTAAACACAGGGACAAAACTAATGCTCCAGCATTTCAGCCTAGCACTGAGCCTACTACTGGATGAAGTTAACCAGCTCCCACTAATGAGTCCAACTAGTAAGGGGATCAATGTTAAATATTCGAGCATGTCAGGGGACAACGTTAGATGGAATCATAGTAATTTTTTCGTGCTATGCCGGGTTTGAATTGGTAGGTTGAGGGATACTGATTCTTTAACAATGTTTTTCATCTCATTGGTTCTCTCATCCTAAATGACTGGATGCGATGATTCATGAATAAAACATATACTTTTAACTGAGAAGGCAACACTAGTACAGTCAGCTGTAGCTGATATCTTCCTCTGTTCGCAGTTAAATTATGTTCTCCTTTACTAATTTGGGTATTTTCCTTCCTCTCGTTATTTGCTGTCCTGTACTCGCATTTCATAGAGGTTCCAGTGGTACCAAAATCACACACTTCATGTTTCACTTCTGTCTCTACTTTGAGATACTCTCGCTACCACTTGACTGGGAATAGTTTCTAATGCTGGCCTTAGAGCTTATGTTTCAAGCATTGATTTGCTTTTGGAGCACTTTCTGCGTGAGCTCTCTGTAAAGCTTACCTCTTTAATGGATGTGAGGAAAAACTCGTGTTAATGAGAGAAATAAACAGTAGGGACACTGTTGGTGACCCATCATAAGTTCCTGTACACTCAGCTCCAAGCTTGAAGAAGAGGTCTGATGAGAGATACTTTTCTGAGTCTCTGTTACACTCACCTAGGTGTCGCATACCTATAGGGCGTTTTCCACTCTGTTGAGCCTCTGAAATCCTTATTGCTTGTATTCTAGTGTGTATAACGAATCTTTTTATACGTGACTTTCGGCCTAGGGTGAGGTGTCATCAATTCTCTGTAATGATTATAAATTTCATTTTGATGTTATTATCTGCTTGGTGTTATCGATTCAAAGAAGTGCTATCTAATTACGACATTATGATATGTGGGAGCTCGATTCCATTACTCTCATCATTTGTCATTGCCTCACAAAAACATACATATTTGCATATTATATATATATATTTATTTGTTTATATGTGATGCACATAGTTTATGAAAGTTGAAAAATTTACACATTTGGTGGCATATTTCTGGCTTTGTGCTTTTCCTATATCTTTTTTGTTATAATAAAGTGAAATTTGATGAAAGGACATTAACTAAATAAATGGAGCCTTGTGTGGAGACTTACTTTCTAAAGTGGATCTTGGCAAAATAAGAAGAGGCACGAACACAAAGGGTTGGGATTTCTGCAAGCAGACACTTGAAGTCCACTTGCAGATGAATCTCAACATCAGTGCAATGGTCCCACAGGAGAACAATAGTAACTGCAATGTGCTGTCACTCAGCAGGAAGCCAACTGATAACCAATCATTTTGGGGAAAAAACAGCACAAACGATGATGATCAAAGTGAAAGGCTTACTGGTTGATACACAGCCTTCTGGAGTTGGTATAGTTAGAGTCAGCTGCATTACTGTTGGACTCCGGGCCCTTCCCATGTCATGTGTTCACTGAATATTTTCACTTTTTCCCAGTGCCATCTCACAGCTACCTTAGGTTAAGAAATTAGTTCTCATTTTTTTCTAGGAAGAGGGCTTTTGAGGTCCAATTACGGACAATTATGGTATTATCATTGCTTTTTTTGTAAACAACAATGAACTTAACACTAACCCTGTTACCTTTTCAAATCCAGTTTATCATTAAAAGTCCATATAGAGTTTCTCCAGCACAATCGTGCCAACAATGAATACTTAGCAGTTGTTCCTCTCTGTCCCCATTTTCCTAATGAGTAACTCTCTAACTGTAGGCTAATAACTTATTCCTTGTTAGAGCTAAATATTTATATGTGCTGGAGGTTACTACTTTATTCAATGATCAATTCTGTGGTAAAGTGATCTTGTTTTGTCTCTTACCCCTCAATACCTTATGTATTGGCCAAAACCACAGAGAGAACCGAAAACATGTTTTCCACTAACATTTATATTTACACACACACACACACACACACACACACACACACACACACACACACATACACACGGAGAGAGAGAGATGAAGACAGACGCAGAGAAAGCAAGCCCTAGCTGTTGTGTCCAGCTTTAGCTGACAGAAGTTTCAAAGAATCTCCTGTATATCAAATTGAAATTTAATCTTTCAAAGGGGATTCACATTCACAGATGTCCACATTCAATGAGAGTTCTGGAAAAACCATGACTTACTTCTGATGTATAATGGTTCTTGGAAGTTTTATACTAAATTTAATCAGAGACCAGGACAGCATTCTGCCTTATCTATAACTTGGTAAAGTACACAGGTTACCAGAGGCTAATTGTCTACCATTTGCACCCCTTGACAGACGTATAGATTTTAGTTATGTATATACTGGAAAACTGAGGGTCAAGCTGTTCTTTGTAAAATTCAGCAAAACTCCAGTTGAAATGTGATATCATTCATTTTGAGATTAAAAATCTTGGATAAAAATCCAGGTCATTAAGCATTTTGAGATGGTGTGTGCGTGCGTGTGTGTGTGTGTGTGTGTGTGTGTGTGTGTGTGTGTGTGTGTGATGGTGTGTGCGTGTGTGTGTGTGTGTGTGTGTGTGTGTGTGTGTGTGTTTATGCCATAGAGAGAAAGAGAGAGAGAGGCAGAGAGAGAGAGAGGGAGAGAGAGGGAGAGAGAGAGAGAAGAGAGAGAGAGAGAGAGAGAGAGAGAGAGAGAGAGAGAGAGAGAGAGAGAAGACAGAGAAGACAGAAAAAAGAGAGACAGAGAAAGAAGTTAGAAAATCTGGGTCTGGATGAGAGAAAGAGATAGGGGAAGGTTAGAAAATCTGAATCTAGATGATAGAGAGAAAGAGATTAGAAAATTTGAGTCTAGATGTGCAACCTTAGAACCATGTTGGGCCTCAGAATTCTCTGATACTAAGTAGTTTGACTAAGTTCTAAGTACTTTTTCTTCTCAGGCTATAATTTTAAATTTAATGACTATTGCAAGAAAGTTTTATTTTGTATATGTTATACACTAGGCCATCTGCTTTAATGATTTTTACAATGTATCAACTGAAATTAAGCCAATTACGCCATCTTGGGTTTAGTCACGATGGAGAGAGATGTCTTTGTGAAAAACTATCTTTTTGCTTTGATGGAATATTACCTATAAGTCAGTGGTTTGTTCTTTCTTCTGGGTCTAATGGCTTTCAAAAAGCCTGATGCTATCTTAATGCACTCATTTTGTAGCACCAGCTAGCCAGCTGCTCTCAAAGTGCATCCTGTGGAACCGCTGACATCTGTCTCAAAGTGTATCTTCCAAGGTATATGTCCTAAGAGGAAATGGGCCCTGTTTTTCAGAGACAAACATTACTAGGATACCACTATTTTGAAAATTAGGGTGTACTAGTTTTTGCAATAAGCTTGCTTGATATCACTGTGGCAGCCTGTCTCCAAGGTGATGCTCATCAATTTCTTTAAGCTTGCCCATACACACAGGGCATCCTGCACTTGAAAAGCAGCTAATGCTCGCTTTCTCCTTTGACCACAGGTTGGCCTGTGGCTACTTCGGCCCATAGAATACTGAAGAAGTGATGTCCCAACTTCTGGCTGTACTATCTGAGACCTTCCAGCTTCGCTTGAGTCTGTGGGTGTGCTCACTTTGGGGGAGTGAAACAGCTGTGTGTCACTTAGTCCAACTGCTCTGAGGCTGTGTGGTACATGGGAAGCCCAAGACAGCCATGTTGAAAGGCTTCGTAGAGACACAGTTTGCTGTGGATGTCTTCCTGTATGCTGTGCATATGTGTTGCTCTGATTGGTTGATAAATAAAATGCTGATCAGCCAGTAGCCAGGCAGGAAGTATAGGCAGGATAAACAGTCAAGGAGAATTCTGGGAAGAGGAAGGCTGAGTCGGGGGAGATGCCAGCCTGCCATCCAAGGAGAAGCATGTAATGGCACACAGGTAAAGCCAGGGAACACGTGGCAACATATAGATTAATGAAAATGAGCTGAGTTTAAGTATAAGAGCTAATCAGTGGTAGGTCTGAGCTAATGGCTGAGCAGTTTTAATTAATAAAAGCCTCTGTGTGTTTACTTGGGTTTGAGTGGCTATGGACTGGGTGGGACACAAGAAAATTTCAGCTACAAGAGTTGACTGGTCCTCAGCTGACCTAGCCACCCGTTCCCAGACACCACCAATGAATCCTTAATGTTCTAGTCTGAGCCTCACACTGCCTGGAAGTCTATGAGCATTCTGGATGAGAAGAGCTATCTATGCTCAGCCTATAATTGACTGCGTGAGAGATAAGAATAAAACTGTTACTTTGGTTCTCTTAATTTGGGGGTGATTTTTTTTATGCCACATTGTATAATTTTAAAAATACACCAAGCTCAGAATATCTTGGAAGATAGAACTTTTCCTTAGACAGCTGACATACTCAGGGTGATATTTGAAGATACAGATTAACACCCTCCCCACAGTTCACTCTATGTTACGTGCTAGCTGAAAGTTTGGTAGGGCAGACAATTCCAATATTCCTCTGCATGCAGTATCATGAGGCAAAAAGTCCAACAGGTCCAAGTTCAAATGTATTAGAAGAAAAAATTCACTTCTGGTCCTGGACCTAAAAGTGCAGATTGTCCTTAACTGAGACTTTTTTTTTTTTTAAAAAATATAACATTGTCCCAAAGAAGCCAAAATAGAGAAGCCCAGGGCTTAGTAATGCCCTGATCAGAAAGCATGAATTGCAGACCCAAAAATGGAGTGGAGGGGGGCTTGGCAACAGGCTCAAATGGAAAATAGAAAGTGATTGGTCTTGTGTGCAGTTGCAGCTTGCCAGACGTCAGACAAGCTGCCTGCCCACAGGTATCTGCAAGTTTCTGCAACTTTTGCAGAATTCCCAGCAGTGAGGATTTTGTGTACATGCAGATGGCACATGCAGACATCCCAGGAATGACCATAAGTCTGATAGGCTGCAGATGGAAGATCCTCACTGGGCTTTTCACTCTGGCAGTAAATTTACAGTTGCTCACATGTTTCTTCTGATGTCTACTTGGCAGCAACTGCCATAGAGATAGATATGGCCATTCAGATAGCACTGCTGTAACTCTTTGAAAAGTTAGAAGAGTCAGTGACAATGATAATAGCTATTTGTAAGTCCAATAAAAGCTCGTCCAAAGGAATATTACAGATTCTGAGAAAGAGGTGAATGTTGAGGTCTACAACTCGAGAACTCCCAGCTGTTACTTAATGGAGCTACAATTGAATTGCTCCATGAATTGTTCAGGAGTAGAATGGATTTTAAATAACAAACTCCTCTTTGCACTCAGTGTTAGATCTTTTGGACATGATGTCAAATAATTGCTACGATGCTTGAAATGAGCTTCTGTGGTGATTAGATTGTTTTCTAAATTCTCTTTCTCAGATGTGAAACAGTGGTATGCTATTGACTTTAGAAATTTCACAGGATAAGCTCAAGGAAGAAACTAGATATGAGTGAATGAAGACCCACACAACACACATTTACAGAAGAACCATAGTAGAAGGCGTTATAGTAGAGTAGACACTGGGAGGGAGCAGCAGCTCTTAGAGAACAGACTGGCAACAGGCCGGATTCAGCCTGCCTGCTGGTGTTTATAAATTGTAACGTCTTTCCACTGAAACTGTGTTGCAAAGGATGCTGGCTTTTCCTGGAAGACTGACTGAGTAGTTCACAAAGGCACACAGTGGTATCAGTAGGTCTAGCAGGAGGAGCATCAGGAGGAAGGAATAGACAGATTAGGGTGGCCTTCTTTCTGGTTATTTCACTATAAGGTTTGAATCAGAACCAGTAGGACTTGATTCAATTTTTATTTATTTATGTTTTTTGTAGAATTTCACATACGAGCACTGTAATCTACATAATTTCTGCCTCCAAATATTTCCATATCCCCCTCCCAAATTCATGATAAAGATACTGTGACAACTCCTCTAGACACAGGACTTTTGCAAGGTGCTATGATTATCAAATGACTATCTCCATTGACTAAAATACTTCTGTGGTTCCAATAGTGTATTCATTCAGACAACAATTTCTGATCTCTCTCTGGAATGCTGAGCACTGTGCTAAGTGCTACAGAGCAAGTCTGGGTTTGTTAGACTTGTAAAAATGTCAAGCACAGGGGTGGGCACTCTGAGAGGGTTATTAGGGATTTTAGTTGTCAAGAATTCACTCAGCAAACAACTGCCATCTGCCCCCTTCCCCATGCCCTCTAGAAACTTTACATTGATTCTGCACTGGGACTGTTGTACTGTGGCAAAATTAATATAAGACATTTCCCCACTAGCCCCCATTTCCTGCTATGGCAGTATGGTGATATTTGGGTTGAAATGTGATTTTATTTGTATGTTAATAAATAAAGTTGCCTGGGGGTCAGAGCTAATAGCAAGCCATAGCAGAAGCCGGGTGGTGGTGGTGCACACCTTTCATCCCAATCACATGACAGGCAGATCTCTGTGTGTTCAAGGATACAGCCAGCATGGAGACACATGCCTTTAATCTCAATACTAACCATAGAGACCTAGAGGCCTGTATAGACAGGAGGTCATGTGGTTGGGTTTACAACCAATGAGAAGGCAGAACAGAAAGTCAATAAAAAGACAGACACACAGGAAGTAGGTCTCTTTCTGAGGGGAAGGATGGCAACAGCAGTGAAGGGTAAGAAAGGGTTTTTAGTATCAGCTCTTAGCTACTGTTCTGACCTCTTGGGCTTTTAACTCTGCATTTGGCTCTGTGTTTCTTATTTAATAAGACTGTTACATCTACATGGCAGCATAATTCTTAGTTAAACAATGACTAAATATGATACTCCTCTCAAGACAATTCTTAGTTACTTTAAAATTACTTTAACTGATTATTACATAGAAATTGTACTTTTCTTATTTCTAGCATGATCAGTTTGGAATGACCATAATCACCATCAACATGCTTTTACATATTTTAAAAAGAAGTTTTAATATCTATTGCTGAGGTTTTCAAACCTCAAAAAGAAGAAAAAAAAAAAGCCCTCATAGAATCCTTTCTTCAAACGAAATCTTACTCAGGAATATCTAAAATAGATCAAAGTGAGAGATACTGATTGAAGTTGGCTGCTCAATTCCCTGAGCCTTCCTCCCCCACCATACCACAGAAGACCCCCAAGGTACCTCCACACTTCCAGGGACCACAGGGCAGTCCTCAACTGCAACTGAATCAGAGGCATGCAGAATTTCTAAGTAAGGGGTGTCATGGAGACCTTCATCAGTTGGAGAAGAGGAGAAGAGATTTCCCTGAGACATTCACTGACTCACCCTCTCACTTCCCAGGAAAAAGACTGAGACCTGGAAAGGTTACAAAGGACCCTGTGCAGTGGCAAACATAGGAGGTAAAAATCATAATTCCTTTAACTAAATCTACGGCCTCTTCTACATCACTGCGAGCCTCTTGGATGTAGGCAAAATAGGAAAAGATCCTTTGAAAATGAATTTTTAAAAAATTATTTTTATTTTATGTATGTGAGTGTTTTACTTGCATGTATAGACATGCCCTGCTGCATGCCTTGTACCCACAGGGGTCATGAGTAGACACAGGATTCCTTGGAACTGAAGTTATAGATGATGGTGAGCTGCCATGTGCTGCTGGGAATCGAACCTGGGTCCCCTGCAAAAACAAAAGCACTATCTCTTCCTGTGCCATCTTTCTAGGGCTCCAAAAGAATAATATCAAGCAAAAAAATTTATCCAGCTGTGAAGAGAAGGCAGAAATGGAAGACAGAGGCATGACAACATGACAGTATGACATCCTTCCCAAGTTCAAAAGAGGCGGAACTGAAATCATTGTTAAAAGGCTTATGATTGAGCATAAAGACAGAACGCTCAAGGCGACTTTGCAACTTCTGCAATGTTTTAAGAAGACCTATCTGCTACCAAAATCTTGATCATCGATAAATAACATGCTGTTCAGACATAGAAAAGGAAGTTGTTGCAACCTGATCACAGCATTAGCCTACAGTTTGACGGATTCAGAAAGGGCACCCTACATCAGGAGGTTCATACAACTTAGAATAAGGAACTCAGTGTTTTGCAAGTAACATAGCTGAGTGAGGACACAGGTAGCCCAGCGAACTGTGTATTTACAAAATGAGCCCTGCCAACATACATCCAGGAGCCTAGAGAAATGACTCAGGGAGCTTTTCAACGCCTGCTACATATGGCCAGCCTCAACTCAGCAATGAGGAGCAGATAGAAATAGTCTTTCCTTCCTCTGATACTCTTCCTTCCTCTTGGGTCTTCAATTTTTGTTTTGTTTTGTTTTATTTTTGTATCTGCATAACAAGAGTCAGACATTAAACAGAATGCCTGTTTTTTGTTAATGAATAGCAGAAATTGGATTCAGATTTTAGCTCCTATGTAAGATAGCAGGAAATTCGTTCCTGTGACATTCATCTATTATCAGGTAGCTTTGAATTAGAAAGCATAACTGAGAAACATGGTGTTCAAATTCTACCAATTTACTTGTATTTTTGGTATTATGATTATGTTGAAGGAACTTTTAGAATTTTAGAAAAAAAATGAGGAAATGAGTCAGACTTCTCTTTGTTTTGGAAAAGATTTCACTTGTCCATGTTCTCATGTGGCCACATTATTATGTTTCTAAAGTAGATAAAATCCTGATGTCATCTAAGACTGAGTCCTAATTTGGTCCTATTACACATTACAAGTATTCGCACACGTGACAGCTCAGCTTCTTGACCCATGGGGGACTCTGAGGACAAAGGCAATGTTCACAGAGACATAAGTATGTAAGAAGTAATCATATTTTTCCTTTGAAAATGAAATTTCTTTTTGAACACTTGTACTAGTTTAGAGCAGATGCAAATGTGGCTTGTTTTGAGAGGATTTTTTTAATCATTTGAATGAGAGGTGAATTGGAGCCAGTGAAAGCATTATTTAAATCAATGGCAACATGTTTTCTGTTTTATAACAATGAAGTAACTGAACTATCCTTCAGAATGAAAGATACAACTCACATGATACTCCCCTTTAGACAGGGGAATCGTTAACTCCTTGCTACCTAGCTTTTTGACTCAGTCTTGTGTTGCAGGTATTTTCCTAATCCTTTCTAGTAGGAATTAATCACTTAGCATTGTGGGAAGTTTCCACATGCAAAGGAGCATATGTGATTTGTATTTGCATTCCTTATGTACTTCAATTAAACATTAGAGAAAAAAAATTTATTGTATTATTTAAGCTTTTTTTTTTTTTTTTTTTTTTTTGAGAGGGCCATACTACCTAGATCTGGCTGGTCTAGAACTTGTTTAAACCAGGCTGATGTCGAACTCACAGATATCTGCCTGCCTCACCCCTTGTGTGTTAATACTAGAGACATGAGTCATCATGCCTGGCACAAATTTAATACCTTTTAAAAATAGACTATATATATATATATATGTTACAAAGGGTGGGAGTTTTATCTGGTTGTCTCTCACAACATATGTGTATATATGTTACAAAGGGTGGGAGTTTTATCTGGTTGTCTCTCACAACATATATGTATATATGTTGCAAAGGGTGGGAGTTTTATCTGGTTGTCTCTCACAGCATGTCACAGTATTGTAGAAAAGTATGTGCTCAATAAAACTTCCTGGCAATGATCTCAGCTTTAAAATGATCCTTCTTTTTGACTACCCTAAACCAGTGTGAAGCATTCAGGGAACTAAGCCTTGACTGTGTTGGGAGAATCCCTGCAATAGGAATTTCAAAATCTGTCACGGTTTTGTTTTGTTTTCTAAGCTCAGCTCCTTTGAGTGACTGCCATTTCAGTTGTTGGTTATATTGTTTCACTATTTACCTAATGTCTGACTCAGAAGAATTCAGAACACATGGCCTTTTGTATCCCGTGGCTTCCTTTGCATTTGCTTAGAGTGCATGCACTTGCTCACAGTGTGAAGAGCATCCATCTGCAATGGGTAAGTCGGAAAATGACTCTGCTTAGGCCAGGTGCCCCTGCTGTGCTCTTACCGTAGCCCCTGGGTCACAACAGTTAGCCCAGAATGTAACCATGTGTGTATGTGGCTCTCTGAAAATGTGCATCCTCCTTGGAGTCGGTAAAACCATGAGACTGACCAGCTCTGTTTGCAAACTGCTTCACCCCTAGAATTTAGGATACTGTGGACACAAACAAATGCATTTGAATAATTGAATGACGTCCAAGAGAAAGGCAGAATTTGAAGCTGCGTTTGGAAGACAAGGAAGAGAGATGATTCATCAGAATTCAAAGCAGATACCAAGTAGGGTGAGATCTGACATGGAGATAATAGCAGAGGTGGAAACTGCGGATGGGTCCTCAGGATCCCACAGAGTACAACAGCCATCTCTCTGGGCTTGGGTAGCAGGTCTCTATGCAGCAGGAGCTTACTGCAGGAATGGGTTTGAGCTTTTCATCTGACATTGGTTTAAACCTATCAAGAAGCTCAGTGATAATGAACAGTCACAGCTACAGGATGGTGCTTTTAAGACAGGGGGGGGGGGCGGGGGGGCCGCGTTGGGCTGCTGTCACCCTGCAAGAGGAAATTTCCATGATGCACTTGATTAGGCAGTGCATCTGAAGGCAGCATGTTACTGTTTTTGTTCCTGGAAAGAGGGAACCGACAACCAGTTTTCCAAACAGCACCCATGGCTCTCACTGGGTCCATGCCCTGTTTTCCAGAGGGGGTGATGAACTGGGGTCACAGAAGCTCGGGGGTCCTGTGGGGCACTGTCCATGCTGCCATGGCTGTTTCCGAAGTGTGAAGCAAATGTGGCTGCTCCAGCCTCAGCTGATTTGCTCGCCACAGTTTTGATCCTAGTCACCTGAGGGAAATGATGTATCTGTGTCTCTCAATTCCTGTGAGATCATCAGGGAATAAAAGAGACAGGATTTAAACATTTCTTCAGGTCTCCTGTTTCCTCTTCTCTTTATAATTCTGCCTCTCTCCCCTTCTTCCCCACTGTTTATTTCAAATCTGCACCTATCCTGGATATGTGGTGTCCGGTGTCCACAATTACACACGTTTTTATTTTTGGTCTGTAGACACTTCATCTCTTTCTTTTTGTAATGGTTTTTCTTCCTTCTGTTTTTAAACAGGGTGGCTATTCCCCAGTGTTCTGCTGCTTTACTGCAGGCTTGTTTATTTTGGGAAGTGTATGTTTGGAGGGTTTCAGTCTGAGATTCCGTTCAGTTGTAGTTGCTAGGGGAAGTAAAAAAAAAATGACAGCAAACTGTACATATTTTTAAAGCACGATCTTTTGTTTTCCTTATAGCTTTGTAACAATGCCCTTTACAAACGGCTTCTTCCAGGGAAGCCAAGTTGAGGCCAAGGAGAAAGAAAGACAAAACAAAGTAAAACAAAAATGCATTGTGAGAAGGCATCTCAAAATGCAGAGATGGCCTTCTCATTTTGAGATAGTGAACCTGACCCAGTATTCGTTCTTTGTCTGGCTTGTATTAAACCCATTAGTGGATTTGGTGGATGGCACTTCCTGCCTATCTTCCAGAGATATAAACCCCAGGGGCATCAGAAGCACATGAGTAGGGCTGCATGTACTGATAAGCAATTATCACTGGGGTAAAAAGAAGGGCGATAAAGTCTGGGTGTATCTCAGGGCAGAGATGTTAAGATTTATTTTCAGTGTTATCAGACTGCCTTGCTACCCAGGCAGAGCTCCTTCATGGAGAAAAGAATGAAAAGCACAGGGGAGATTATATTTCTCGCAAACATTTATCAATCAAAACAAGAAACTCTGAATGCAAAATTGAAACACAATCACAAAGTCAATTTTAAATTGTGGAAAGGCCACAGAAAATACGGACCTTCTGAGGATTAAAAAGAAAAAAAAAATCTTTAAGATTGCTAGAGATCAAAACAGAGAAGGGCTGTGAGAGGGAAAAATAGTGTTTTGAGACTGCTTTTACAAATGGTTTGGGATTGAAATAATGTATATAGCTTAAATTCAGCCATTGAGGATAAGATGAAACTTCATCGAACTGGAAAATGACTGGCATTATAAAGATCAGTTATAAAGACACAGAAACACACTTAACTACTGAAATGCAGATGATATTTTTAAAAATAGGAAATCTGAGTTGCCCAAGGGATGCGATTTTAGTTCTGAACTTAAGGATGATGCATGTTAGTTCCAAACAAAGCATTGTTTAGTCACAGTGTCTTTTGCCTCAGCAAGACTAACAATGATCTTTAAAAAAAAGCTAACAACTCCTAGAAAACAGTTCCCACTAATCACTCTAAGGTATCATCACTGAAACCAGAACCCACCTAGTAGACTAAGATACACTGATGATCTATCAGAGACCGATCTCCTTGATTGCCTGTCTTAGCAATACCTTCCACGAAAATACTGTTGAACCAGCTGAGGAACCAGCCATCCCCACACACTGAGGTGGTCTCACTTACTTTGCTCCTTCTCTCATTCATTCCCACAATGCTTACTTAGAGAACAAGCAGACCATATCCACTCTCTTATGACTTATAGCACAGCACTCTTGTAATTCACTTATTAGTTTATGTCTTAACTTTTAAAAACTCAAGAACTCCCTTTAAAAACAAAACAGCCCAGACTGCACCCCCTCCCCTGGGCTTCACACTAGGTCCCATGGCCCTGGCAGCTTTACCAGAGGCTGGAGTGGTCCTAGCAACCCCAGGTAAGACACTGCACACTGCCAGGTAACACTCCTTAAAACTGGCCCAACATCCCCAGACTGCACCTCCTACATTGGGCTTCCATCTCCTCATCTACAACTTCAGAAGACTTCAGCTTTACCGGAGCCAAGGCCAGATCTAGGGACCCCAGGCCCCAAAACCCCAGAGGAGATACCGCTCTGGACCCGAAGAAGTGCTAGTCACCAGAACCCTTAGCTATTTAGGCCAGAAGATCAGAGAGGAAAGAGAAACCAAGGAACAAAACACCCATCCAACAAAGACAAAAGCAGGAATCAATACCTAGACCTATAATTATCCCAAATCCAGATACCTAAATGCCAGTGTAAGAACACAATCAAGAACAGAAGGGGCAATATGACACTACCAGAGCCCAGCTATCCTACAACAGCAAGACCTGAACAATCTGACATAGCTGAAGTAGAAGAAAACGACATCAAAAACGACTTTACAATGATGATTGAGGCCCTTAAAGAGGAAATGGAAAAAATCCCTTAAAGAAGCTGAGGACAAAAACAAATGAAAAATTGGATGAAATCAATAAATCCCTAAAAGAATGCCAAGAAAAAACCAACAAACAGGTGAAGGAAACTGTTCAAGATCTGAAAAAGGAAATAGAAGCAAGGAAAACACAAATGAAGGGGGTCCTGGAAATGGAAAATCTGGTAAAAACAACACAATAAAAAGAATCATTGGATAGCAAACTTGCATTGGCAGGAAAGAGTTTACCTCATAAGCATGCCATTTAGCCTAATTTCTTAATGTAAGAAAGTAATGATGTGTGTCCTTTATAAGTTGTCCATGTTCCACTGGATGTGTGTGTGGCAGCAATTAATGGGCTATAAATGGAACAACAAGAAGATATGAATTAGTGAGGGGCATTTGGAGTGGACTCTGGAAGAATTTGTCCAGGGTACAGGGGTTGGATAAGATCAAAATACATTGTAAACATGTGTGAAATGATACAAGAATAGATAAATAAAATTAAATCTCAAGTAAAGAAAACACTGTCTAGAATCACTTGCTCTTGGACTTGCTGCCAATGTTACAAAGAGCCCTAACACGCAAGAAAAGGTGATAAGCAAAATATGGTGACAAGAACTTAAGAGCATCCTTTATTCCAAAATTGATGGAATAGCTTGGGATATCTGAAATAGCAAAAAGACAGAAGTGTATGTGACATAGCACTCCCCTAAATGCCCAACACCAAGAGTTTTCTGGTTACTAGTACCATGAGAATATTCTTTTAATCATTTTCTATCCACAGAGATCAATGGACTTATTTTCATTTCTGAAGTACTAATATAGATCCACTGAGAATAAAAATGATACCCCCTTTTTTTCTTAGCAACAAGTATGTTTAATTTTGCTCATATATTTAATAAAGGATCAAATGGGACTTAAAGGTGCATTTGACAGAAAGACCGTGTGGGTTAAAAGGCAATGACTAGCTATTAGATATTCTGAAAAGCCTTTCTTTTACTCCCTGTGTGTATTAACCCTCTTTAAGAAATAGATTTTTTAATGGGTTTTGTCTGCCTGTATACATGCATACCACATGCATGCATGCATGGTGCTCGAAGAGGTCTGATGAGAGTGTCAGATCCCCAGGAATTGGAATAGACAGTTGTGAGCCTGCATGTGCATGCTTAGAAGGCAACCCAAGCTCTCTGCCAGGACAAGTACTCTTAATCACTGAGCCATCTCTCTATCTCCCAAGCCCTCCTTTTGTTATAGATGCCATTCTAAATAGAACAAAATGTTAGAGAAAGCATGATGACATTATTGGTACCATATTTTACAGATAATTCCAGCTAACTGACTTCCAGCTATCAAGAACGCATAAACAGTCACACCCATGAGTTGTCTCATAGCGTAGAATTTAGGTGTCACCAGTGTGTGTGTGTGTGTGTGTGTGTGTGTGTGTATGTGTGTGCGCGCGCGCGCGCACGCACTTGTGTACACATGCATGCACACAGATGCACAGTGTGCATACATATGATTACGTTTGTAGAGGCTAGAGCAAGACCATGGCTATCTTTCTCTACCACTTCCTGACTTACTGCCTTGAGACAGGCTCTCTCCCTGGATTGGAGGCTTTCCTTTATGATTAGGCTAGTTGGTCTACAAGTTCCTGAGATCAGCTTTTCTCTACTCACAGTGCTGAGTTTACAGGTGAGTATAGCTATGCCCAATTTTTTACATGGGTGCTGGGAACTTGAATTTAGGTCTTCATGCTTACTAAGAAAGTGCCTTTACTCACAGATCTGTGTCCCCAGACCCCGCCCCCACTTTCTTTTTATAATAGCCCTCTGATAAGTAGGATGAGTAACCACACTAACTTGTAAACCAGCAGTGGAAATACAAGAGTGTCTTAGTTAAAGTTGCAAAGAAACAAGTAACACAGATGAAGATTTTTCTGGTACTAGATGCTGTTTAATTTTTCTTTTACCAAGGTACAAATTTAAGGGCCTAGTCTCAGCAGGTGGGCTCTCCTCCTTCTAAAGACACAGAAAGGCATCTTTCAAGAGGTTAGACAGGGCTGCTTCTCAGTGCCTGTTCAATGAATGACCACTCTGTGTTGAAGCCAGTAGCTTTTGTGACACATTCTAATAGGGCTCTTATCTGTTTCTCAGAAGAAGCACCATGTCCCTTCTGAAAGGCCTGTAAAGGTGAACTGGCTTTCTGTGAGAAGTGACAAAGTGGGAAGAAACTCAAAGATGATTTTACTGAATTGCAAACTGACCAGCAATGTTAGAATCAATTCCAATGCCTTGGGAATATTTCTTAGTCTTCTGGTATATAGTTCTCTGTGTAATTAAAACTTGTAGTATTACAGTGAACATATGAAAGCATAAAACCACTCTTCATATATTCTACTTAACATTGTACTGAGGCTTTTAGGAAACAATTGTGAAAAAAAAAAAGAAATGAAAGGCTTTAGATAGTAAAGAAAGCAACAAACCTTAACTCTGTTAAGGACAATCTTACATATAGAAAGTCCAGAAGAATCTAAAATCTATTATAATTAATAAATGAATGAATATACATGGAAAACATCACGTGTACTTCTGAACAATCAGAATCTGTAACCACAGAAGTAATTCTGTTAGCAACAGCAGCACTACTCTTGTTGTATGGATTTAATGAGGCTTTACAAATTCCCACCTCTTTCTTCCTTTTCAGAAACGAGAAAGTTGACTTAGAATTCACAAGGAGCTAAGGGGACCCAAGGAGCCAACACAATCCTGAAAAAGATGAAAACTGTTGAGTCTTAGTTTGAAAATTTACTACAAAGTGATAGTAATCAGAACTGTGTGATACACTACTAGTGTAACCATAGAATAATGTTTCTATAGATATAGATAGCATACCCCCCATCTGTTAATAGACATTTGAATAGCTTGTACTTTTTGGTTGATATGAAAATGGTGCTATGAATATTCATGTCAGGGTTTTGCATAGTCATAGTATAAGATTTCTGGGTGATATGATAAATCTGTATAATCATTGCTACTGTGGGTCTACTCAATTCAATTCCAAAAATGTTTCATTTTCACCAGTAATACATGAAGAGATCCTATGTTTCTGTGCTCTTGCGAACTATTGCTAGTTTAATAGTACTGTTTAAAATAAAAGTACACTGACTGGGTTACCTCAAATATTAATATTATATTTCTCATCACTTACTGAAATGGGATGTATTATAAAAGCAGGTGCTACTTGTACTTAAAGGAAGATATCAGTGAACAACAGGGACAAACCAGGAGCAAGGAGTTCAAGAAAATAAAGAATAAAATCAAATAAGAATTAACTTATTTGTTAAGTCAGCAGTGGGGAACACATGAAACTCACCTGCAAAAAGTAATCACTCTGAGAGGCCACCATTAATTATTTTCCAGATGGTCCTAGTCACCTCTAACTAGGTTTCCTTTCTTAAAGATTTTACCAACTCTCTCCTTTTCACCCTTCTCTGCCTTGAGAACCTTTGAAGGACAACCTTAAACCATATCCCACCACAGAACAAAGGAAATGCATTTGCTTAGAAAATTCTTTGATTGGTCTTGGGTAATGTAGATAGTGAGATGTTAAAGGCGTGAGTATTTGGAGAGAAGGAATTACATGCTGTACACATTATTCTGAGTTAGAAATCAGCAAGAACTTGGAAGTAAAGGGGTTGAGGGCATAATACCAGACTTGGGAGTATGATAGGATAACTGGCATGCTTAGAGAATAGAAACAAATTTGTATATCTATATCAAGTTCTTTCATTTACCCCAAATTTTGACTTAAATTTGCTATATGCACAAGTACCAAGTGCTTTTACATGGGCGTGGGGGGTCAGGCAAATGAGTGGAGTTATATAGAAGCTTTCTATTCTTTTGTGTTAGAAGTGATGGAATTTAGTGCCATGCATGTCAGAAGCTTCATGACCATTGATATTGATAGGCTTTATACATTGTGATTTCAAAGGAGAGTATAACTATCCTAACTGTAGTCACAGACTAAACATTTGTGATGGCATTCCTACCAGGAGAAGTGGCCTGATGTCACTGCCTTCCACGGTGGTCAATGAAGGAGAACCACATAGGGCATGAGTTCAGATCTAATAGACAGAAGCTAATGTGCTTCAGCAGCTACAAAGCATGTCCACTGGATGTTGGCCTCAGCTGGAATCCCAGCCTCTTAATACAGTCACAACACAGTTTGAGATGTTCTCATGAACATCAGAAGGGTTACAAAATGTTCCTTATCTTCAAGGCCCTCTAAAACTTGTTTAGTATTTTATTTATCAACTTCATGTAAACTCAAATCTTCTGTCTCCCTTATTCCCTTGTAGGTTGATTTAGAACTCCCCTATAAAAGGAAATTTAACTCTTATTGCTGCAGTGTAAAATAAAGCATATTTCGTTATCTGGTTTCTTTTTTTTTATGTCTTTGGGTAGTAGATGGTGGTAGTAGACAGGGAAATGAAGTTTTGAGATGCATCTCTAAGAGCCTAACTTTATATCCTCACTACTTTTAAGAATTTCTAAATTGTTTGCTTACTTGCCTTTGGACACATGATCAAAAAGGTCACCTAGATTCTTTGTAGTTTACCACCCGGAGATGAAAAAGAATTCACTTATCAGAGTCTTCTAAACCATCCTTATGAAGGTCCATTTAGTGATGGGAGGGACTTGCTGAGTACATGCCCTCGCAGGACTTCCCCTAACTCCACATTCCTGAAAGAATCCCAATGGTGCCAGCCTCTTCGATGCCACCCAACTCCTCTTCTTGACATCTCCAAAATGCTTGTCAAGGCCCTTGTTTTATACACCCTCTTAAAAGGTGAACTCAGATTTATCTCAGCCCTAATTTGCGGATTTCTCAAGTGATTATTTTTTCATAGCTGCCTTTCCAGACAGCACTCAGTTGTATCCTAAGGATACGTTCCTACTTCCTTTTATGATGTCTGTGTTAAAATATAATCAATTTGAAGTTGATTAAGAGAAGAAACTTCTCTATGTTCCTATCGTTTTCCTGTGGTCCTCAGTTTTGGAAGGCATCATCCCCTACAGGGATATTAAAAACCAGTTCCCAGGCTCCACTCTGGCTCTGATTGATAATTCAGTCAAGAAGGTTGTCCTAGCATGTGCTTTTCTAGTAAGGACTATAGAACATTTGGTGCTGATGGCCGAGGATTAGCGCGTTGCTTAGCCAGTTTTGAGCTATATGTTGCAGTTACTTTAGCATCCATTATCTGAGGTGTCCTTTCTAAGAAGTGCAATTTCGGTCTCCATCCTTTTAGAGGTAACAACGTATTTTACATATAGAATGTCCTATTTTTGTACTTCACTGACAATTCTCCTCTTTTTACATCTTCATTTTCCTCTTGTCCCTAAGCCTGAGTTATTACATAAGAAACTCCTGTGTTTCATATGACAGAGACGTGCATTGGGAGTGGAGTGGGAAGAAGGACCCAGGTGAACCAGTCTGTTTACCTGTTTGGGGCTCTACGGCGGTGAGTGTGGTCACTCCTGGTTCGAGGCTGGTATCAGGAATCAGTCAGATCATCCACACAGCCTGCCAGAGTTTGATTATTGGTTGTCAAAAATTATCAAATGCAGGTGTCTAAACGTAGCAGACAAGAGGAAGCTGACAAGAGCTCTGCCATTCGTTTCTTAACGTCTACCCTGTCTTTCTATTTTAAAGCCTGTGTGTTTCTTTGTGGAAAGGTCCTTGTGTGCTAATATGAAGCAGAGGCTTTCCACAAAGAAAGGGTTTCTGATTCTTCATTGTTCATGCAGCTTTCAGGTTGATGATGGAAATCCTCAAATTCCAGAATGTGTAATACATTTATCCTCTTAGCATATGGAGTTGGAAGGTGACAGGGTTTTAACTGATAATTAGATTGTTATGGGACAGGACATTTCTAGCTAAAGAAAGAGGCCTTCACAGTGGCCTTTTGTTTCTTTTCGATTCTTTCCACAGTTCTCAGGCATACTCAACACTACTAAGCTGAAGAGGTACCTGCCCTGGGATTCTTCTCTCCATTTCTGCAGTGAAATTCTTCAGGTCTGACATCTTACAGACCTAACATTATAGCAAGTTAATGTACAAGCCTTATTAAATCATCCTTAGACACATGAACACAGTTGGTGTGCTTCAGCAAGGGGAAAATTATTCTGTAGAATTATCCTGCTGAGCTGGAAGAAAATAGAGAATACTCACTGAAGGGGGGAAGTGACAAAAACTGTAATCACTCATGGTTTTTAGTTATAATTGCATAATAGTCTCTTGACAGAAGTACTCCTCATTGTTTGGATAATTTCTGCCACTGGTCCATTAGGCCTCTGCACACTTACACAAGCAGCTAGACTAGAATGCAGAAGAATGTGAGACTGGCATCTGACTATACTCAAGGGTCTTGAATTAGATCAATTCAGTGGCACTCTCCCAGTTTACTATTAGCAAATTCTTGGAGTCTGAGACATGGCAGGCAGTTTCCATTTTATATGCCAGACAATGGTTTTACCTTGAGATAAAATGACAAATAACAGAGTAACATGTAGGTTATTATTATGCTTTAGTTTCTAATTTCCTGACCATCATGACGTTTGTGTCAGTAAATGTTAATCTACTCTTTATATATATGTATATAATCTATATGTATATATAATATACATATATAAGTTTTCATGTCTCCATGATAAAATTTTAAATTGCTTTTATTAAGTTACATGGCAGTTATATGCTGAGAGAGCCTAATCTTAGAGGTTTCTTGTGAGATGGTGGTATCACGAGTCTAAGTATGTGTTAATACTTAAAACTACTATACTAAAGTGACAAATACTGTTTGCAAATTATCAAATAATTTAGGAAATTCTGAAAATAATTCAGAATGGGCCTATAAACCGCATTATTCTAATTAAAACTATTCCATAGAACATAAAGATGCTTTGATTAAACACACATGGGTTCACCATGCTGTTTTTACACATACAGGATGAAAAATCCTTAATAAAACTGAGATGTTTTGGTTGAAAGTAACTTTGGGATGGAAGGTATAATAAGAAATTCCTCCCTTCCAAATTTAATGATCTTATTCTTCTCCCATCAATGATTAGATAAGTTATATATTACATTAAGAGTTTTTGATAGATTTGAGAAAAGACTTTGTCTCTGCCTGTGAAATCCAAATGTATCTTCAATAGTCCAATTGAGAATTATTGAATTTTTATACTACTAAACCACATAGGATAAATGGTGGGGAAATAAAAGTGTAAAAAATTGTAGCTAATAAATTGTACTGTTAGAGGCATGAAGAGTAAATGGTCGATGGGAGAATTTTTAAGCTCGATGGTTAGATAAGAAGAATGGACTATTCATTTTTCTTCTGCTTTTCAACTCTGTGTATTTCAGGTTGACTGGCTAAATTCTATCATTAGATGTTGCTTATGAGGTTCGCAATTTTCAAAGTTCTCACTATATTAGAAAAAAAGATCCTAGAAAGAATCAGAGTTCACTTAAAGAAAAGGGCAGGATGCCGATGGTGATCATTGTATTTTTGGTAACTAGAATGTGTCAGAATATACATCTTGGGAAAAGAGCTATGATCACAAGAGTGGAGTACTTTTTTTCTTTTCTGCATTCAAGGTGCTCCATAGCTCACATGATGATCCCTTGCTTACCTTGTAGACCAAGATTTGATGAGAAATGCAATACAAAGACATTTTAAAGAAATCTTCATCATTCATTTTTTTGTTTTAACTGTTTATCCCACATGGTATATATAACTATGAATTGCACTAAACATTTCTGATTAAATAGTGAGTTAAAGTGATTTGGACTCTGACTGTACACTAGGAGGTCCAGTGAGCACACATTTGAAACTGTGCCGAGTATTAGGAAGGGGAAGTAAAGGAACACCTACACAAAAGAAATAATTGTCAGGAACATAGTTAGAGAATCTGTGTATACTGATGTTCAAAGCTGGCTTCCTTGGGGAAGTGGCATTTGATTTTAATTTTGTGACCACTGGCCTTCCTTTCCTAATTTCAAGTAACTTCTTCCTCTGCACTCTAGTTAATATCTACAATAATTTTTGTTTACTTGCTTTAGATTCCAAATGGGACATAAAGTTACATTAATCCTGGCAGTAGACTCAATGGAAGGTGGTTAAGTGGCTTACTCAGCAGAGACCTGGTTGAAAATTCAGGATTTCTGAGGTAGTTCTCACCCTTCCCTGGAAGGTACAACATGCTCTCCCAAACGTCTCTGTCTCCTGGGCTGTTTTGATGTTCTGCAATCTATGAATAGTGATGTGTATCTAACAAGCATGTCCTTTCCACCAGAGTCAGAGCTGTTACGATGAAACAACAATTTCAAACTTATGGTACCTAGGGATTATATTCCCCTTACCATTTGCAAATGTATGCCAAAAGCTCACCATGATTAGTGAGCATGAGAGAGGAAATCATGAAAAAAAAAACGTAGGAAAGATGACTCTCTAACTTGGTCTCTGCTGTTACTGTGAAATTCAAAGCTCATCAATGTAACAATTTGAAAACAGGTAAAATGAATATTCAGGCTGGGATTGTAGCTCAGTAGTGTAGCACTTGCCTAGCACACATGAAGTCCTGGTTTCAATGACTGACTGACAGGAAAAAAGGAATACTGTGGTTAATAATACAATCAGGGATATTTAACCCATGGGTAAAGCCACACCGACTAAATAAGCCAGATTCACTAGATTTGAAAGTTTGTCTGTGGGTGATACAGTTATGGCTGATTCCTATTTATTCTTTTTGTATGCCTATACTTAAGTTGTAAGTTTTTAAAATCAGTTTTAAGACTAAAAATCATTAAAATATTTTCTAAAAATAGAAGATGCCTATATTAATTTTAGTTGTTAATTCTTTGCTCTTTTACCAATTTCATCAGCTTGTGAATGTCATTTGGTGAATTCTTCTACCTCCCTGGACCTCAGGCTTGGCTTGCCAAATGAGGAGATGGTTAGGATAAACTTAACCAGTCTTCAGAATCATTTGGGAATTTGTTAAAAATAAGATCCCCAGGAATACCTAAGACCAGCCAAATCAGAACCTCAAGAGAGAGGTCTGACAAATTGCCCTAATGATTCATAGGCTTGGCCGAGGTGGAGAAACCCTAGACTAGGTTGGCCTACTTTTCATTTCTCCTGCTGTGACAAATACCCCGACAAAATGCCGCAAAGGAGAAAGGGGTTTATTTAGTTTACACTGCCAGGTTCCAGTCCATTACTGAAGGGAAGTCCAGACAGGGGTTTAAAGTATCACATCCTCCCTTAGAAGCAGAGAGAATACACACTTGACTCCTTGGTAGCTCGCTGTTTCCCTTAGCTTTCTTCACTCTTAGGCAGTCAACCCTGCTGTTGGAGTGGAGTAGCAAATTCTAGGACTCCACGCCCCAGTTAAGAAAACCCCCCACAGACATGCTTCCAGGGCAAAACAATCTGGAAAATTCCTCAACTGAAGTTTTCTTCCCAGGCAATGCTAGATTGCATCAAGTTGACAGCTAAAACTAAGTAGCCAAAAGAGGGTGATTACAGTCACTTCCATACCTAAAGCATTCTTTAGATTACACTAGAGCAGTGGTTCTCAACCTTCCTAGTGTCGTGACCCTTTAATACAGTTCCTCATGTTGTGGTGACCCCCAAACCATAACAGTAATTTTGCTGCTGTTATGAATCATAATGTAAATATCAGTTATGCAGGATATTTAGAGACTCCAAACAGGGGTATCTATCCACGGTTAAGAACCACCACACTAGATCCTCCTATCAATCTTTCTGGAAGGGCAGGACAGTACTTGAAAGAACTGAGAATGAGTTCTCTCTCTCTCTCTCTCTCTCTCTCTCTCTCTCTCTCTCTCTCTCTCTCTCTCTCTCTGTACACATATATGGGGAAACTTTTATCTTCTCAGACATTTATCATTCCCACGAGGTTAAAACATTCAGAGCCCCTTTCTAGCTTCTGAGGCACTTAGACTATTATCATCTCTGTAGCAGTCACATTGCAGTCCTATGCTGGGGCAACTTACTCTTTTCTTACCGCACCGAAGTACCACTGCTCTGCCTGTCCTCATCCTTCCTGTCCTGCTCTCTCTGGCTTCTGGGACACATGCAGTTGGTGGTGCAAACTGCACTGAAGCACCACTTGCATTTTCTTCTACAAATTATTTAAAAACTGTAATTTCATTCCCGTTCAGTTGAAAATATTTAATGTTGCAGATTTTTCTTTAACTATTTGTTATTTAAGGTATCTGTGGTTTAATTTTAAAATATATTGTAATTCCCCCCCCAGCTATTTCTTTTGCTAATTTCTGCTTTAATTCTATCGTGGTTTGAGAACATCAGATGTTTTCTGTTCCTTTAAAGTTGAAGTGGTTTTCATGCGACTGTGTTAAACAACTTGTGACTGTTCTGTGTTAGCCTGAGAAGGAGGCACATTTGATTCTAGAGGAATGGAGGTGTCTCAAATGTCAATGAGATCAAATCAGTAGTGCTCTTGATGGCAACAACCTCCCAGCTTATTTTTCTTCCTGTTTGAGCTTTCAATTTTTAAGGAAGGCTGTTAACATTTCTAAATATAATGATGGGTTTGCCAATGTCTCCATGCTGGTCTGTCAGCTCTGACCTCATTGGATTCCCTGTGGGTTTGTGTTATACATTTTGGATTGTGTTCTTAGATAAATGACCAGTTTATCATTATGTAATGCTGTTATGTATCCTTAGATGATTCTATGAATTGAGATTATCTTTATTTGAGTTAGTATGACTATTTGTTATGATTATGGATTTTCCCCATTTCTTTACTTTTAACCCAAATTTTCATCTCTAAATTTGTTTTCTTATAGATATCATAGAAACATAGAGTTGGGTATTGTTTTCTTTTTCAATGCACTTTGATGACCTTTGATCTTCATTATATAGTTTCTGTATTCAGCCATAAGTATTTAAAGAAATTATTTATATCAGTAAGTTCATATCTACAATACCCACCATGTTTCTAACTGACTTTACTTTTTATTTTTATTTTTTTAAAAAACTAAACAAAACACGTCTCACCATGGAGCCCAGGCTAACCTCTTATATCAGCCTTTTGAGTGCTGGAATGTTCTACAGTGCTTTGTCTGTGTTTCCCATATTGCAGTTATTCTCGGTTCTTTTTAATGCCTTCTTTGCACTTAACTGAGGATTTTCTACAATGCCACTTGCACTTCTCACAATAGCAACCATTCTTCATAAAATTCTCATTTAAAACATATTATTGATACAAATTTTTGAATTAATCTAAGCACATCTTTAAATAACACTGTATTACTTAATATGTTGTGCAAGAGTTTTTAAAAGGATACTTCAGTGCCCTCTGCTATACATATGGACTCACAAACCATAGACTAAAATCACAAAATACACAGTTACTGCTGTTAAGCAGCTGAATTTGCACCAATTAAGAATACGAAAAATAAAATATTTTATCCATCGCTGTTCCTTCTATGATACCCTTCTCTTATTTACACACATACCACTTTCTGACCTATATCATCTTTGTTCTTTCAGGGGAATCCATTTTAGGGTTTCTTGCACACCAGATTTTTCTGATAATGAAATCCCTCAGGTTGGTCTGACCCTTTAATTCCTTCACATCAGCCCTCAGGTTGGCTTGAACCTTTAATTCCTTCACATCTGCCCTCAGGTTGGCCCGACTCTTTAATTCCTTAGCAGTTGAAGGATACTTTCATAGGATATTTGGTTTTTTTCACTTTTAGCATCTTAAGTATATCATCCTGTGAATTTGTTTGTATAATATGTTTTTAAAAGTTTGGTGTAATTCTTATGTTCTTGGGGTTTTTGTTTGTTTTTCAAGACAGGGCTTCTCTGTGTAGTTCTCGCTGTCCTGGAACTTGCTGTGTAGACCATCCTGGCCTCAAACTCACAGAGATCAGCCTGCCTCTTCCTCCTGCGTGCTGGGATTAAATATAGCCACATCTGGCTATATTCTTGTCTTTTTGAGACAGAGTCTCACAGTCCATTCTAGTCTTGCACTCACTATACAGCGGAGGATGACCATGAACTCCTGACCCTCCTGCCTTTCCCTCCTGGTTGCTGAGATAACAGGCCTGTGCCACCATACCTAGTGTATGGAGTGTTTGCAGTTGAACCTAGGGGTTTGTGTGTTCTCCACAAGCACTCTATCAACCGAGCTACATCTGAAGTCCCCGGGCTGTTCCTTCCTACCGTTAAATTGTCTTCTAACCGCCACCTTAGGTTTTTTCAAATGATTTTCTTTTCATGTTTTATTTCCTGTAGTATGAGTATAATGTGCTTATGTGAAATTTTTTGACTTTTTTTTGGTTTTCTGAGACAGGTTTTCTCTTTGTAGCTTTGTGCCTTTTCTGGAACTCATTTTGGAGACCAGGCTGGCGTCGAATTCACAAAGATCTGCCTGGCTCTGCCTCCCGAGTGCTGGGATTAAAGGCATGTGCCACTACCACCCAGCGACTTTTTTTTTTTTAATTGGAGTTTTCTGGACCTGTACTATGGTAACTATTTTTATTTGTTGAAAGTAATGAAATAATTCTCATCATTGCTTTGAATATTTCTTGTTTTCCAATTAAGCTTCTTAGTCCTTTTTAATTATTCCACTGTTCTTGGGTAAACCATTGTATTTTTCATTGTTATCCCTCACTCTTTGCATTGCAGTTTACAAGTTTTTATTGATCTACCTCAAAGCTTATTGATCATTTCCTGGATTCTTAAAGGTTTTTTTTGATAAGTTCATTAAATCAGTGTTATTTTGTGTTATTAAATATAATTTTTGAGTCTTAGAGTTTCCATTCCACTGACTGCGTTTGTTCATGCATGTTTTTTTACACAAGGCATTTAACACATAGGTGCTAGTTAAGTCCCATGTCTGGGAATTCCAAAGTCTGTGTCTGAGTGGTTCAGATGGTTTCCAGTCTCTTCAGATTATGACTCTTCTTGCTTCTGACCATACTTGGAGATACTCTGTTGAAAATTGGCCATGATGGATTAGGAGTGAGGAGCTGAGGTTTATAACCCAATGCTGCGTGTTTATTGTTCACCTGGTGAGGAGTTGGAGCACACTTGGTTTTTGCTGTATTTTGTTTTGTTGTGTTTTTGTCACCAGAGACTTTCAAGTCCTTTCACTCTGTATCTTGTTGAATACTCTGTCCTTTGTTCACCGGAGGCCACGGCTATTAATTGATGATAAGGTATGGAAAGGAAAACTTGCATAACTTCAGGAACATATATCTACTTTTAATGGGCATGTGTTTCTTTGATGTGACCTCTAACAAGTATTTCTTGGTTTCCTCACATTCAGGAAAAAAATGGATCCACCAGTGTGCTGGAGTGAGAGAATTTCGTGTCCTTTCTCCTGGAATAACGAGGCTCTTGTTCTATCATTTCTTGAGAGCACACATTCATAGGAAAATGCCCTGGAAAGATTTAAATTTTTTTTTTCTCCCCTGCCAAATGCAAGATTTGGTATTTTCTGTCTGTTTAATGTGACAATCTGGTGAATTTTTAGAGAATCCAGAGTCTGACCTCCCTAAAGCCGTGACACCTAGGAATTTCTCTTCAGACAGTTTACATGCAGCTACTGGCAGCTCATCAAGCCCACCACTGAACTTTCCCTACCAGTTTCTGGTTTCAGAAGCATCTCTCCAGGTCAGCCATTATCAGTTGCAACCCTCTGCATTCAGCTCTCATTCCAGGATTTGGGGGTTCAAGTTTGCTTTGTGTCTTCCATTCTTTCACTGGTCCAGGAGAAGCCATCGATTCCCAGTTGTTCAACCTTTTCTGGCTATGAGAAGTGACCTCTTCCAAAAACCTTAAATGCTGGGACTGAAATTGAGAGCAGACCTTTCTGTGCTCCTCTACTTCTTGTAATAACACTGAGCGAATCTGCATGACTTTTGAAAATTTAGGGGCTTTCATTGTTATTGCCAATAATTTTGACAACTGTGGGCTACATAAAAAGCCAATAGGCATGAAGAGCTATATCTAGTTCATACAACGTGCTCCAAGGGCTAACAGCTGACCCTGCATGGCAGAATGAGGCCAGGGAGCCTGAAGGCGTAGCTTATCCATTACAGCCCTCCCACAAATGCATTTGCAGCTCTTCCTAGCTCAGTGTGCTGAAGGCATGGGATTGGTCCCAGAATTCCTCTACATTGTTGAAATTTGACAAAAACAAAACAAACAAACAAAAAAGGCCAGCACACATGCCTTTTCAGATCTTGCATTCATCTCCATCCCCACTTTTGAGGAAGGTTAGGACATCCTTTATTTCATCTCCTGCTGGCTTCTGCCTGCCTAGCTGCCTGCTTTGACAGCTTACATTTGAAAGCAACAAGTGGGTCTCCATGTTCCATAATTAATGTACACTCACACTGTTCTGGGAAGCGGCAAATGTGGCTGTGAACCTGAGTGCCGAGGAGTAGGCTTGTGTGAAGCAGCTGACTTCTGAAACATGTAGTCAAATGCCGCCTCTAAGAGGGGCATTTCAGCAGTGGCTCCCTAGCTCCGAAATGGATCAGTTCTGGGGCGGGTTGTTGGCTACTGAATCTGGTAGTGGTTCTGGCACTGCGCCAGCAGCAGGCAGCTCTCGTTTGTTTTACCGACTAGCACTAGAGCAAGATCATTGTTTATTATGGCTCAAAGGCAGTAATCATTTCACATAATGTGAGGATTTTTTTCACTCAATTATTTTCATGCTTTGGGCTGATGAGAATAATAATCATCTGTTGATTACTGGTATCTTGACTGATGATGCTTAGAAATGCAGGTCACTGCTCCTTCCTAACCATTCCTTCTTGAAATACCGAAGGTAGTGATTTGGAATCTCATCCAGCCAGCACTTGCCCATCCCCAAGTTTCTGATGCCCAGGAGACAGTCCAAGATAATTTTTTCAGGGGTCCTCAATTCCCACAGTCTGCCCTATGGGATAATTTATGCTGATTCGTTCTAAAGAGACAGACATACATAATTCATGTCTTGTGCATTGTGGGGTTTGGCCATTGAAAGCACTATCTTCTGGCACTGCTTGCAGGAACTAGCTACAATAAACATTTCATACCTCAGTGGACACTCTTTTCTCAGCTAATAGAAGCCTGACTTAAACTCAGACTTCATCATGAGAGGAGTGTATTTAATAGTGAATTCAGCTAAGCATTTTTTCTTCTTCCAAAGCATAAAATGAGCTTATTATCAGTATCAATAGTTGGTTTTTCTCAAAAGGAGTCAAGGTGTGAACAGGCATGAAAGGGAAATTAAACTGAAACTCTTGGTGGTTTCATGGTTGGAGGCCAGTTTAAAACTCAAACTCTAATAAGTGCTTTTGAACTAGCCAGGAGAATAGCTAAGGTCAAAAAGCCCACAGATTTGAAGGGAGGTGTCAGGGCTGGCAGAAGGCAGAGGGCCAGGCAAACTAAGATTTCTGAGCGTTTGGGGACCGAGGGTGGCTAAATTTAGACAGTGGGATGAAGTACACACCGAAGAAGTAAAGCCAAAGTGGTCTTTTAAAAGTCCAATTCCTGTCCATAACACACACCCTCCAATGGATTTCCATCTTACCAGGGCTGGAGGCCAAGGAACCTGCATGATGTCGGGTCTCTGCTGATGCCCCGTCCTATTCCAGCTTCCTGTTGCTCTTCCTCATCATGTTCCTGCTACTGAGGCCTTTCTCTGCTTCTCTATATCCATATGCCTTTACCTGGGATAAGCCTGCTCTCAGGATTCCCTCTAAATGCTACTTCCTCTAAGAATGTTTGTACTTACTGTCCCCCAAACCGCTGTCATCACCTTGTTAAATGTTCACACACACATCATCATTGTCTTCTGTTACATTTTATATTATTTGTGTCATGTTTAATGTTTGTATCCCTCGATTTGACTGTGATTTCTTTAAGGGCATCTGGATTGCTGATGGAGCTGCCTGGGGCCTAATAAATCCTCAAAAGACTTATTAATTGAATGGATAAATTAGAACACTGGTTCTCAAATATTTAAACCATAAGAACTACTGGATGGCTTGTTACAACATGAATGGTGAAATTCTTAAAATTTCTGATTTGTTGGGCTGGGTCCAGACATTTGCATTTCTTACAAGTTTTCAGACAGCATAAGGGCACACTTGGAGTACTGCACAATACGGATAGCCGCTTCCAGCACAGTATTCTGACCACGGGCCATTATAGATTTGCTTTTGTAACTAATGACCTGGAAGTTCTTAAGCAGGCTCTTGAATGTTCATTCTAGTCACCCATCTCTCCTATACCTGCCTTCACGGGTAGATGACCTGTCTCTCTCTACTTCTAGCCTTTTGCTGTGGTGGTATTGTGTTCCCCAAAATATTGTACACCCTAATAAATTTATCTGGGGTCAGAGAACAGACAGCCACTAGATACAGAGGCTAGAAAATGGTGGCACTCACGCCTTTAATCCTAGCATTCCAGAGACAGAAATCCCTCTGGATCTCTGTGAGTTCAAGGCCGCATTGGAAACAGTCAGGCATAGTGACACACGCCTTTAATCCCAAGAAGTGAGCCTTTAATCCCAGGGAGTGATGGCAAAAACAGAAAGATATATAAGGTGTGGAGACCAGAAACTAGAAGCATTTTGGCTGGTTAAGCTTTTAGTTGATTAAGCTTCAGTCTTTCGAGCAGCACAGTTCAGCTGACAACCATTGGGATAAGGACACAGAAGCATCCGTCTGAGGAAACGAGACCAGCTGAGAAGTTGGCCAGGTGAGGTTATCTGTGGCTTGTTATGGTTCTCTGATCTTCCAGTTCACCCCAATACCTGGCTCAGGTTTGATTTTATTAATAAGAACTTTTAAGATTCCTGCTTCATTTTGCTGTGGTTCTACAGGTGGATACTACAGCCTTATGTTTCAGTCACTATAACTACACCCTTCCTTATCTTTGGCTTGGTTCCCACTCTCACTAGTGTTACATGACCCAGAAACCACCATAACTATGCGTTGCTTTTATCTAAATTCTTAATCTGTATCTTCTCCTGTGTGTCTCCTCCCAACCCCTAGTCAAAATTCATGATGCAATTTCTCATTGCTTATTGTCCATCTTCTTTGACAGGTCATCAACTGTATAGAGGCAAGCACCATCCCAGAGTTAACATTATCACATATTCCTGCCATATAGGTAAAATCATTGAACATGAAGTTACCTTTTCTGTAAATAATGATGACCATAAAAAGCTCTTAACAGGGGTTCCTAGATACTAGAAATCTTCAAATCACTTTATACAACAATTTCTTTAATTCTTAAACTATGAATCTCTGTTTTACAGATATGTAAATGGAAGGTCAGAGAAATCCAGTAACATGCACAGGGTTTCTTAAAGGATGGAATGATTTAAACCTTTGGTTTTCAACCTGTGGATTGTGACTTCTTTGGGGGCTGAATGATGTTTTCACAGGGGTCATATATCAGATATCTTACATATCAAATTATTTACATTTTGATTTATAACAGTAGCAAAATTAGTTATGAAGTAACAACAAAAATAATGTTGTGGTTGGGGGGGGGTGTCTCCACACCATGCAGAACTGTATTAAAGGATCTCAGCATTAGGAAGGTTAAGAAGCACTATTTAAACCCAGAAATTTAGGTATATGAGTTTTCATTCTTATCTTTTTTATAATGACTGATGTGTGGTCCAGATAATATGTAATATTACCTGGAGTACTAAGAAACTGGGTGTCTTTGTCAGTTTATTGAGCTACACATAATCTCAGAAAATTACTGAGCACCTTTCTTGGGTAGGGAACTATGGCAGACATCTTGGAGACCAGCACTTATGAGATGCAGCATGAGGTAGTGACTTCCTGGAGATGGAATCAGGTGACTTATACTTTTCTGCTTTCTTAGATAACCTTGGGCAAACCATTCAACTCTTCTGTGCCCTGTGTCTCATCTTTACAGTACTGATTGCATGGGTGGTGTGCACTTCAGTGGCAGAGCACTTGCCTGGCATGCGTGAGGTCCTTAGTTGATCCACAGTGCCCTTAGGAGGCATTTGACTACAACAAGCAGTTGCCTCGATATATTCAAGATAAAACAGGAGAACAGGTTTCAAAAGGTACATAGGCAGGTAAATAATATCTGATGGAAGAAGCAATCAGCTCAAATTCATAAGACTATTTGCAAATAAGCTTTCTGACCATTTATTAATTGATTATTGAACACTTGGGTGTCAGAGACTGTGTTAGACATGGAAGCTTCAGAGAAGAAATGTGTGTCTGGCTTTTCCTCTCAAAACCTTTATCAGCATCCATGCTGCATTTAGATTTCTCTCATCTACTGACCTCTTAACAAAGGTTAAAAATGGCACTATGGCTAATTTTAGACTTAAACATGAAACATACCAAATACTCCATATTTGATCAGGACTCCTAATTTAGACTTTCAACAACTTTATGGGTATGACGCAACCTAACACTTCATTTTATCCTCTGTATTTTACTGTCCATGCTTTTTAAGCCATCACTATACTGTTTACACACAAATTACACGTAATACCACTGAAAGCATCATCTCTCTATACAAATGTCTATGTAAAGCAAATATATGTGTGTATAGTTTATAGATACATGCATTCACAAGCACTTATTTGTAATCATACAAAATTTACATCTCCTGAGCCTATGGGACCAATTTAGTCTTGGTGCAAAAAGCCCAAGGCAACATCAAACTCTGCATAGACAAGTGCTTATTAGGTGCTTGCTAGGACGGCTCATAGGAGCCTTCAGAAATGGGGTTGACAGATCTAAATGAAAGTAAATACATAAAAGGCCTGCTGTAGAGAAAGCTCTGGCATGCCTCTTTCTCTTTGTAAAGAATTTTTTAAAATGATATTTTTTTGGGGTAGTATTTAATTATCCACGAATTCAGTCCTTTAAAGAAATCAAGTGATGAGACCATTTTTCATCTAGAACATTGATTTTAAAGTTCTATTACATATTACTGTCACTAAGAGACTACTAGAAAAACAAAACACAAAGCCAGACTCACAGAATCATCTTTTGAGAGTGGGACCAAGGAACATGAATTTTAAGAAGCATCCCAACTGTTCTGCCTTTGATATGTAGCCAACATGAAGGTGTAAATTAAAAACAGGCAGGGTACCATTCATATCTTTTCAGAAAGGAGACAGGAAAGAGGAGGAAGATGCAAGGATTATTGGGAAGGGAGTTAGCTAAGGTACCACAACACTGAGAGGCAGGTAAGGAGATGTAGCACCTGCAGTGCTGATAGTGGAAAGAATTAGGAGAGAGCATCCACTCAAGGATGATCAAAGATAAGATGATGGTGAGGCTGTCAGGAGATGCCAAAATGATAGGAGATAGACAGTAACAGACACATTCAAAAGGCATGTATTGAGATAGTGAAAGCAAGTGTATGTATGCCATGATTTAGCTTTTTGTTTTTTAAGAATCCTTTCTGAAGAGTTTTCTTAGTTAAAAGTAAAAACACACATTTCTATTTTTTGGGGGGGCGGGGGTTTCGAGACAGGGTTACTCTGTGTAGCTTTGCGCCTTTCCTGGAGCTCACTTGGTAGCCCAGGCTGGCCTCGAACTCACAGAGATCCGCCTGCCTCTGCCTCCTGAGTGCTGGGATTAAAGGCGTGCGCCACCAACGCCCGGCTCACACATTTCTATTTTTCTAAATAGTCTTTTTAATTTTCAAAAGCACACACACACACACACACACACACACACACACACACACACACACACGTATTCCTGCAAAAATTACACATCAGTTTCATCACTGGTTACTGGAAATTGTTAGCTGTGTTAGAGAGTAAATTTCAACTTTATGGGGGTACTGTGGATGTTAGAGATAGTGAAGTTCTTAGAATAGATCCTACCACATCCATATTATCTGACAAATTATATTTATTACAATTAGTAAATAATGTGCAATTACGTGACTTCGAGGGTATGTCCTGTTTGTTAGAAGTAGGTTAGAGGTTAGACAGCAAAGCTTCAAGTCACAACAGTTCAGAATACCCCGAGAATTAGTGTTGTTCCTCTTGAGGGTGAGGACACATCTCAGGTAAAGAATATAAGAAAATGAATCCAGAATCTCAGAAATCAACAAGGATGTTGCAAGGGCCACCAGAGCTGAGGTGACAGAGGCAAGCCTGCATCTGAGGAGAAGCCAGCCATTCCAGACTGAACAGTCTGGCCGATACTTAGGCAATCATTGAAGTTGTAACTTATGGGAAAGAACAGTGTGGTAATGAACATTCTGGAGCAAATAACTGCTTTTAACCCAAACCAGGATATGAAAGAGCATTTCCTTAGGTGAGGCCATTTCTGAGAGTCTGTGGTAGAAATACATGAATCTAAATGTATATTTGCTTTAGTCTTACAATACTGAAATTTGAGTAATGAATTTGATATTTTCACACTTATTAATAATCATAGAATTCTGATGAACTCACTGGTATTTAAGTAATTATCTCAGTGAACTCTGTAATAATGTATTATTATACAGAGGTGGAGAACATCATTTATGAGCCATAAGTATGGTGATTGCAAATGCATTGAATGACTTGGAAATGGATCAAGGGAGCACCTTCAGTCAGTGTTTAACAGCAGAGAAATAGTTGCCCTGGTCCTATTCACACTGTAACCCTGTAGTAACAAAGTAATGTTCCTTTAGTTTGAGTGACTAAGTCACTCAGACATTTTCTCAGGAACTAGTGATAGTGAAGACAAAATCCTCTATGTCAGGATCATAGACTGAAAACAACAGACTACCATGTAGCCTGCGAAGATGGTAGTACTAAGAGCAAATGACAAGGACCAATCTCAAAGAAGGGAGAATAGAAGCACCGTAAAAGATGGCCATAAATCAATGGACGAGAGACGGCAGGAACTGACCTACTCCGGTGATGGGATGGCCAGACACCCTGTTAGTTGTGCCATAAACCCCATCCAAGGAAGGTCTGAGGAATCTGGATGCAGACATCCATGGCTGGGCCCCTGGTGGAGCACTGGGAGTCTAATTAGTGAGAAAGAAGAGGGTTTATATGAGCGAGAATTGTTGAAGCCAGGGTTGGATAAAGCACAGGGACAAATAGCCAAACGAATGGAAGCACAGGATCTATGAACCAAAGGCTGAGGGCCCCAACTGGATCAGCCCCTGAACGGGTGAGACAGTCATTTGGCTTGATCTGTTTGGGAGGCAGCCGTTGTTGGTGCCGGTCCTGGCTTGTTGCATGAGTTGGCTGTTTGAATCCTGGACATATGCAGGGACACTTGGCTCGGTCTGGGAGGGGACTGGTCCTGGCTGGACTGAGTCTACCAGGTCGATCCCGGTCCTCGGGGGAGACCTTGATCTGGAGGAGGTGGGAATGGGGAGTGGGATGGGGGGAGGGGGAGGGGGCGAGAGTGGGAGAACAGGGGAATCTGTGGCTATTATGTTGAACTAAATGATGTTGTAAAATAAATTTACTTAATAAAAAAAAAAAAAAAAAAAGATGGCCATAAATAATATAAACTCACCTTTCATATTGGGAAAAAACTGTGGGGACAAATCAGCTCTGGGGACAACATTGCTTGGTTTGTATGAATGCTTCCTTTGTCTGATACATCTGAAATGTAGGCAGGAGCATGATTAATGGTCGGTCATGGTTCAATTTAGAGAACAAAACACAGATTTTCAGTAAATGACTACAACTGTGTGCTAAGCCTACTTTTAGGAGGTGAAAATATTGCATTGAACAAAAGTGATGTGCCCATTTTGGGGAAAGAAAAAAAATAAAGAAAGAAATACAGTTGGTCAACAATGGTTAAGCACATAGGAAAGATAAAACAGGGAAGAGGTAATGATGTGTCGATGGGGGAGGCTACAACTTAAAAGGCGTGGAGGAAGAAGGCTGTGAAATGCTGTGAGGAGTAGGAGGAGAGGCAGAGCTCTGGTGTTCTCTGGAGGAAGGTGCTGGGGACAGAAGTGACAGCAGCTGTGAAGGCCAGAGGGAGCAAGGGAGGCAGAGAAGGAGAAGGAGAACGGGAGACAGAGCAGCCAGCGAGATGAGCCAAATCGCACAGGTCTCCAGAGTCCGTTTGACTTGGGGTCAGGTGTGAAACTATTGCAGGTTTTTACATGTCGTAAAACCTTAAAGATCACAAGAGAGTCTAATGAGGCAAGAACAAAACAGCTTTACAGGGCTGTTTAAGCAACCAGTCAAGAAATGACATGGCTTGTACAGAAATGTGGATGTGGTGGCCAAAAGGGGTGAGTTCAAAGCGTATACTAAAGGAGATATGATATACAGTGTGGCTGAATAGCCAAAATGATGGGAAAGTTAATACTTGGTGCTCTATAAGGCATGGAAGCATGCTTTCACTTGTGTTCTGAGACAGGGTCTCACTCTGTAGCCTGGACTGGCCTGAAATTCCCTGAGTTGAACAGGCTGGCCCTACCTTGCTGAGATTCCCCCTGGGTCTGCTTCCTGGGGGCTGGGATTACAGTTGTGTGCCCAGTTTGGAAGTATGCTTTATCTCCTAAAAGGACCTTTATTCAAAACGGTTACAAAACTACTATGTTTGATTCTCAAAGACCTATGGGGTTTGGATATGTGGAAAATGGTCAAAGAAGAGACATCAGTGTTCCTCAAGATCTGGCCTACCCATGTTTCTTCAAAGCTACCAGGTCTTCCTACATTGTATCTGATTGTGATGCCAATCCTGGGAATTAAAAATCAGTTTCTTAATCCATGGTGTTGCTAAATTTACATGAAAGCTTACAAGTCTGCCTGGTTGACACAGTATGGGTCAACCTGGAACAGTATGCAAGGATGCTAGGTGTCATCTGAGGACACCTCCCTCTGTTGCAGTGCTGCTCACATGGTTTTCAGCCTCTGCTTAATACTTATTATTGGAAAGCCTGTCACTTCATTAGAACAAAGTATGGAACCAATTTACTCTGTGCTTCTCTAAACAAGTATCATACCCACTTTTTTTTTTTTTTAAATTAGTGGCACCTTATGTGGGACACACTCAATCTATGTGAAAAGTTTAGCTGAGCTTGAGCATAGGAGAGCTAGATGTTTGCCAGCATCAATCGAAAACCTCAATGGAAATAATCTCCTTTCTTAAGACAGAGATGCTGTTCTATGTGTTCCGGAATAGTGACTTATAAAGTTAGTGTACGTGCAGGTACCCAGGGAGCAGGTTTTAATGAAGAGATAAGAATGACTCATAGTTAGTATATTTATCATTAGCATGCGAATGGATGTTTAAAAACAATCTATTTTCTAAAGTAGCTTGAATAGTCCATTGCAAACGTGTTTATCCTATTAATTTGCTTAGCAAATACTACCCTCCCTGGTAGATACAAATCCTAATTTCAGTTCACTTTCCCATTCTGATTAGCATACCAATATGAATTCTGAATGTGGTATTCATTTTGTGCATCTTTCAGAGCTGTGAAACTCCACAAGGCCATAATGCCCATGTGCGCGAGTGCGCGAGCGCGCGCACACCCACACCCACACCCACCCACCCACACACACACACACACACTGTATATGTATTTCCTAGGAACAAGGATTTAAACCCCACAATTTTTTCCATACTCCTCTTATTCTTGATATCCATTCTGTAATAGTAACAAATTATTTGTTGTTGGATTTAGATTGTGTCAGAATACTTGAATTGAACTGGGTTCTGTTATTTATTTGGGTCATGGCTTTTTTCCTCTCCAAAATCCCCTTCCTACATCTCTACAATGGGAACACTGAGGTTGCCACATAGTGGTGTGGGTGAGATTAGTTGAAATCATGGAAATGTGGGTCTTCAGTGTTGGCAGGGATTACTGACTGACTGGACACATCTAGAAATCTGCCAGCTCACTTCCAGCAATTTTCAAGTTGTACAACGCACACACTCATCTATCAAAGGAAAACAAATCATTACAGAGTGCTATTAGCAATTCTATTCTTAAATCATTGGGCAAAACTACACTTCACCATAATCCTCTGAATCCTCCTTAAAATACCTTCAATCTGGCATGCTATTGTGGCGGCCAACTGTGTGGAAGGCAGGCAGTACCTATTAAAAGTTGTTTGGGGATTAGGGCATAGAGAACAGCTGGGTACCTTTGTTACCGGCAAGCTGCTGACTCAAAATGATGAAGAAAAAAAATCCTCACTGGGATGAAGAACAGAGAGAAAAACCACCAACCACAGAGTTGGGTGGGGGGTAGTGGGGGAAGAAAAACAGCTTTGGCCTTTGAAAACAGATTTCTCTGCCATCCAGTCACGAGGTAGGTGCACAGACATTCCACATGGGACCTAATCCAACTCTAAAAAAATACTACAGGATAAAACTCTGCACCAGGTGCAGGCTGATTTCTCTTGGTCTCTGGGTAGTTTGTTTGAGGAAGCATTTGTTGCTGTGCTTACATTATGAAAATAGCCATATCACCCTTCTCACTATCAGCAGGAAGGCTGGCCACAGAGGAATCCCACTGGGTTTTAGAGGGAGACATCAACAGTAAACACAATTCATGGAGCTAAGTGCTCCAGCCTACTGGTTCCAGGCATTCAAGGCTTTATGGATTTAGTTTTAAGTCATGGAGCAGCAGGCACTAGAAACATCTTTCATCTCTCACTGCCTTTGGGCAATTCTCCACAGTACTGGAAGAGGCCTGGAAAGGTGACTGAATGGATTTTCACAGCCCCTTTTACAGATAAGAACACTGAGATAGTGAATGTTCCAGCGACCTAGCCAAGGCACAGCAACAGCTGGCGAGACAGTGGGGATTCTGGCCTGCTATGGGATACCCATCGGCGTGGAGGGCACCTCCAGAAACATTCTCTACATGCTTGCAATGTTAAGATGAACACCGTGGCATGCAAAGGTTGCCCTTCCGTTTTGTAGAGTCAGAAGAGACCCAGCCAGCAGTGCTGTGTGAGGAAAACAGCAAGCAGAAAGGAATGCATGGTTTTAAATGATACTTTCCACTTTTTCTTCTCTAAGAGAGAGAAACCTGCAAATTTTACTCCTAGGTACCCTCATTCTTTCTATGACCACTTTTCCAAAAGAAACCCCTGCCGCTCACACGGTGTATGTGCTAGAAGACTGGCAGACACTGAAGCCCATGCTGTTGTGACTGTTAACCTCCTGGTAAACAACAACAACAACCAAGTCTGTTCTGTCCTGTGTTTGCTGCCATGGTCCCTTCAGGTTCCTTTAGTTGTGTTTTTCAGTTTTTGCTCACGTCCAGCTCAGAGTGTTATAATAGATAAGCATTGATGACTCTTTTAGATGTTACAATAGGTAAGCATTTATGAAGCTTCAAGCCATAGCTCATTGAATTCTTAGCCTGTCTTTATAGAAATTAGACTCCTAGCCATTCAAGAATTCCAGGGAAAGTTAGGTATGGAGCAAGGGTCAGGATGTCCAATCATGAAGCATGATGGAAACACTGAGGTGATTTTAGGAGGGGGATCCTTAGCAGTTCTCAAAAGTTCCTGTCCCTCTGTCCTCATTTACTGCTGTGCCTCACAGAGCTTCAGTAGCTCTAAGTGTCTGGAGAATCAGGCTCCCTCCAATGGCAGGAGGCTGTTGTAAGAAGTATGGCTAGAAGCCGCCATAGCGCAGTTTATGAAAGGGTTCCTGGAGGGTTGGACAGGGCTTAGAGGGTAATCTGCTTGACATGCAGTCTGAGGGCCTGAGTTCAAACACCAGACCTCGTGTAAAGCTGGGCATGTGATAACAAATGCTGTAGTTCCAGCAGTCCTCTTACGAGACAGGAGAGGAAAGAGGAAACCCAGAAGGCAAGGGCCAGCCAGCTTGGTATATACAGCTGAGAGCAATACAGAGACTCTGCCTCAAAGACAGCAGAAAATGAAAAGCAACATCTGAGATTGTCCCCTGACCTTCAAATGCATTGTATCATGAGAGTGCCCACAGCACCATATGTGGAAACACACACACACACACACACACACACACACACACACACACACACACACATCCCTCCTGGAAAATAAATACACTAAAATATCAGTTTGGAAATTTCATCTTGGCTGATTTTTAAACATATATAGGGAATATATTATCTTCATTGTGGTAAAATGCAATCATGTATAATCTTTGAAGCCTTTTCATCCTACTCTATGCCAAATACTGTTCTTAGTAAGCTAGTGTCATCTGTGAACATTAACAAGTATTTAAAGAAAACAAAGCATGGTCACTTATTAAATTCACTAGGTAGCAGCAGACGCTTTAGCTGAGTTCATTCACCTCAAGTCATGTGCACAGTCTCCTTGAAGAACATTTGATTTGCAAATAACGATTTCACCTTCTGCCCCTGCCCATCACTTTCCTCTGGGCCCCTGTGAGTTCTATTCTTGTAAACACAACTTTAAATAGCATCTCCACTGGTAAGAGGCCGCGCATTTATAAGAACGTCTGCAGGTCTTCCTTCCAAGAGATGCCTCAGTGAAACTCCATTTGTCTGGAGGCCTCCATCCCTTCCCCCTGTTCAGGAGGCGCCTCCTTCGTGGATGGGCTTCATCCACCCACTTGCTCTACCTCACACCTGCGAGGTGTTTGTTTCCTGGGGCCAGGACTTGCCCGGCCATTCAGCTGCCTGTGCAGCAGCTGCATCTCTGTTCCCCAGTGAACATCTTGTAACAACACAGCACCTTCTCCTGTTGTCGAACAAGCAGGGAGGCATCTGTGAAGGGCAGAAGAGAGCTGATTATCCATTCTCTTTCTTTTGGAAATTCTGCTTTGGGATCTTGTTCCTGCTTAGAATGTTCCCCCAGAAGCCCATTCTATTTAGCTCTCTTGCTAGGGAGCATTTTCTGTCAATTTCCAAAACATATATATTCCAGGCAGTTAGGTAGTTAGGGGTTTTACAATGTATTCTCGTTAGGAAAGCACAGCCTGGGTTGTCTTTGTCCCAGAAGTCAAGAATTTAAGCAACTCACAAAGAATTCAACTATTCTTATGTGGGATGCTTGGAGGATAGGGCTTTCCAAGCAAGATTAGGAATGGATGACAATGTCTCTTGGCTGTAGAATAAACTACAACAGGCCCCCACATTCTGGTCTGGAGACCAAAGAGTTGTCTTCCAGAAAATGATCTCAAGGGTGACAGTGACATGCTATTTTCTAATGAGTTTAAAAAATTATGTTTAAGTAAATAATTAGCTACTTTCTCTACACAGAGAAATTTTGAATTTTGAATTTTGAATTTTTTGTTTGTTTTGTTCTATGCTGTATAAGTAGAAAAAACAACCATTTCAGTTGGGTTAGTCAGGAATTGATGATATGTCAGAGTTACAGATTGTGAATGTGTATAGTGACTGCAGTTAGCTATGAGCACTTCAAAAATGATTAGGAACTGTCAGTGGAGGCCCTCTCTATACTAAGTCTTTTGCCAAAACATGGCATCCATGTCTTGATATTAAAATATTTTATGAAAAAGTATGTTGTGTCTCAGCTTATAGCAAACATACTATATTGCTATATACTAGAAAATATACTCCTCGGGGACTTTTGATGCATAGTTTAGAATTGGTTTCTATTCTAACCCTTTCCTAATGCCTACTCAGTTAATACATGCTCTTTCTCTGTTTATGATTTATGCTGCAGGAAGGTTTGGACAGACAAAAATGGACAAAGCCATAAGTTCCCTTATAGGGCATATTTTAAAGGATATTATTTTGAATTCAGAACCTTTGTTCTCTGAATGGGTATCAATGCCTTTTTTCCCCCAAAAAAATCCAGTAAATAATTCCAAGGGAAGTGTCATATTCATGAAGGCTTTTACAGTTAACATGATTACATTAAACAATTATTAGAGTTTGTGATAGGATACTGTACATAGGAAAATATAGTAGACTTTATGAACTAAACTGCTAAAATGTTGGTTTAACTCAATATAAGTTCATAGTTTGTACATGTAGACTGCCCTATAAATGGCAAATACTGTATTAGTCTGTTTGCAGTAAAAGCATTTGAATATCTTGTGGACTTTCCCATTAATACTTACATTGCAGAAGCAGCATTAAATCTGTAAATTATTTGTAAAAATTTAAGGACATCATAGTGTATTCAGATTGGAACAAAATCCACCTTTTGAACATACTGTGGCCATAGCACAATAAGGATCTGTATATTGGATATAAATGAGTAGTTGAAGGGTATATATGAACATAATTTCATAACTATTAGCTTTTTCTGTCTTCTTGCTTTCAGTTCTTCATTTAAATGAGAAAGAAATATAAATAACAGAAATTAATGCACATTCACAGACAAGGCTGATATAATATGAACTTACCAGGAATATGGTTTAATGTGGTTATTCAATAATTATCTTTCAGTGTTCAAACTTGATTATTTTTTGAATGGTACCAAATACAGGTAGGAGTATCCTTTTTAATAAAGAGCTTGGAGACGTAGAAAGTCTCCCCATGGAATGCTAAGAAAGAGTTAAAGAATTTAAAGGAGAGCCCAGGGCTTTTCTGCTGGTGAGACAACAATTACAGGAGCATCTGAAGTACCTCAGTGTCAGTGTGGCTGTTCTGTTCTGTGTTCACCATCTGAAGGTAAAGAAGGAAGCTTCTGAAACAGACACCAAATGGCACATAGACAGGATGTCTTGTTTAGAGACACTCTTCTTACTAACAACTGAGTAATTTGTTATTCCTTCTCATTGAAAACCAAAGGGCACAGGTGACCTGAAGACTGAGGGAACAATTAAGAACCAGAGACTGGAGACAGTACATCCAGAGCAATACACTTTCCCCATGTGGACAGATTCTTCTTATTTCATTTTATTCTACTTTCTGTAACTACTGGTTAGTCAAAGAATAGGTGTCTAGAAAGCCAGAGAGGCTGAGGTTTTCTACCCACTTTTAGTGTATTTATGGCTAAAGATACTACTTTGTTTTGAAGGCAGGATTTTTAACAAGGAAGACAATAATCCCCTCCCCCCAAAGGTTTCCTTAGAAAATTTTCCAAAGAAAAGGTACTACTTTTGGAAAGACAGAAAAGAAGACAATGTGGTAAGACTTCAGGCCATGATCACTTTTAACTACACAAGCAGATGGAGGACACTAGTGATATGCTATAAATGAGAGGATGCCAACTGATCCATCTTAAGACAACCAATACAGTAGAAGGATACTACTTAACCAATTTAGCTAAAGAAAATTCACAAGTTACAAACATCAGGATGTTTCTAGAAATGAAACAGCAAGAAGCTCAGCCTGGACCAGAGATCTTAACAAAACTCAGGGAACATGTAAGGATACTACTGTGTGTAAATGAGAGGCTGTGTATAACAAACAAAGGTATAATGCAAATCCCATTTACTTACACCAAGACTGAGGTATAAAAAAAGCCAAGCTACTACTTTTCTCACTCTGGTTAACTTCTTATTTCAAGAGCCAAACTTAAGAACTTCATTCAACAGGTAGAAAATGCAAGTGTTGGGGAGGCAACCACAGAACTGCCGGGCGCAACCCTGTCTCTGCTCACGGTGTGGAAGCAAGTCTGTGGTGGAGACCTGGTCACACAAAACTAATTATGTGGCAAAAAAGCACCCCCCTGTTACTTTGATCTGTCTTTCCAGCAGGTTCCACAAAGTTTACATTGATTCTGTCTACAAGTCCAGAACCATCTCTTGCCCAGCACCATTCTGTGACTGAAATCTGGAGCCCTTTCATACTTCACACACACTGCGCTTTGCTCAGACTGATCTTTTCTGTCTTTGTTCCTAGTGGATGTCACCTCACTCTTCAGCAAGCCCGCGGATCTCCCATTTCTTCACATCCCAGAGTCCAGATTAACTGCTTAACTACCCTTCTTTCTAGTCATTTGGTCTCTTAGAAACTTTTTTCTCTTCTTGCATCTTTTCCCAACTGTATCTTGTTCATTTTTGTAGCACCATTGCTGGCACCATGCTGACATTTCCATGTGAGGGAATCAATGAATCACTACTGTCTCAATGGCTTCTTCCTGTTGCTATAACAGAATACCACACACTGGATAATTTATGAGGAAAAATACATTTATTATAGCTGTATAACATTGTTAACTTTACGTTTTAGGAAATTAGAGTTTAAGATACAGGTAAAAGAATACAACAGAGGAAGGCAGGATGAAGAGCAAGTAAGGCTCAATTATAGGATCTAAAGATGGGGTAGGTCCAACTTTATAACGAGCCAATTCTCAGGTTAAAAAATGTGATACATTTACACAATGGAGTATTGCACAGCTGTTAAAAAGCGAAATCATAAAATTTACAGACAAATGGATGAAACTAAAAAAAAAAAAAAAAAAAAAAAAAAAAAAAACATCCCGAGTAAGGTATCTCAGACCCATGAAGACAAACATGGCATATATTCACTTGTACGTGGATGTTAGCTGTTAAGACATTGATAGCCAAGCTACAGTCCATAGAACCACAGAGGTTAAGTATAGAGTAAGGGACTGCGCGGGTGGGAGTAGATCTTATTAGGAAAGAGAAATAGAGTAGATAGTTAGGGAAGGATTGGGAAGGTGCTGGAATGGCAAATCAAATGAAGAGAAGTAGGGAATACTGGGAGTGAGCTAAAATTAAAGAACATTTGAAGAGTAGTTTGGAAACCTAATACGTAAAAACTTCCTAAAATATATACATGTAAGAAGGCAATCTAAATGAAACTATCAAATATTGGGAAGACAGAGCCCCAAATGGACATCTGCCACTAAATGAAGCTTCCAGTTCCTGGATAGGGTTACATCTAATTGAGTTGTTGGCCAAAGGGGTACCATAGGTATCCACAAACAACTCAGGCTATTGCCAAGACTATAGGTTACTCTCCACAAACTGACAGCAAAGCCCATTGCTGAAGACAAACAACTAGACAATTCTTTGAACATGGAGAAGTCAAGCTGGTATCTACATAGAGTCTTTATCTCTATGTTCTAGAATCTTTGATATCGGAAGTTACCCTGCATGCTACCAAAAGAGAACTGTAAACTCCGAGCCAGTCACAAATGCTTTGATCAGCACTGATGTCCTGCCTGCAAGGTATGCCAGTTTATTGGTGGCACAAAGCTTGTGAAAGTAATCAACCAATATCTGATTTGGCTTGAGGCCTACTCCATGAGCTGGAACCCATACCTAACACTGCTTGGGTGACCACAAACCTGAGACTAGATAGTGCAGGGACCTTGGGTAAAACCAAATACTAGTATTTTTAAAATAAAAATATGCAGTAATAAAATGACTCCTAATGACATTCTGCCATACTTATCCTTGTTCAGCCATCATCAGAGAAGCTTATTCCTGCAGTAGATGGGAACAAATATAGAAACCCACAGCTAGACATTACGTGCACAGGGAGAGAGAGAGAGAGAGAGAGAGAGAGAGAGGGGGGGGGGCGCTTTGGAACACAACCGTAATCAGAATGTCTCTATCAAATCCCTCCCTTCAGGGCTCAGGAAACACTGTAGAAGATGAGAGAGAAAGAATGTAAGAGCCAGAAGTAATGGAGGACACCATGAAAACAAGATCCTCTAATCAACACAATCAAAGCTTGTATCAACTCATAGAAAATGAGGTACAATGCATGGGGCCTGCATGGGTCTGCACCATGACCTTTGTATGTATGTTATGACTTCTAGTTTAGTGTTTTTATGAGATTCCAGAGCATGAAAATAAATAGATCTCTTTCTTGGGTCTTACCTTGGACTCTTTTCATTCTGTTTGGTTATTTTGTCCAATTCTAATGTGTTACTTTTTGTTTTCTCTTACTATATTTTATTTTATTATTATCCCTTAGAAGCCTATTTGTTTTCTAATGGGAGACAGAAAGGAAGTGGATCTGGGTGGGAATCAAGATGTGGAAGAACTGGGAGAAGTAGAGGAAAGGGAAACTGTAATAAGGACATGTGAGCAAAAATCTATTTTCAATAAAAATAATTTCAAAATCAACCAAGTCTATTCTCAGTAACTACATCATTCCTGCAATAAGGGTTGTACCCATTTGGGGGTGAAAAATCCTCAGGACCTATGGACACCAGTTTGCTCCACCTTTCAGCTAAGTTACAATGGGGATTATGTTTCTAAAACTGTAACTAAATACAATACACTGAAGCCTGAGCAACCTTGAATGAGTGAAAGGCTGAATGAATTAGATCTAGGAACTCAAGTTTACTAACAGTTCTATCAACTCTGCAGTCAGTATCAATGGGACCCTCTTCAAATGCTTCTAATTTGGATCAGTTACTATGCCAGGTGACAGCCATGATACATGTAGAACTAGCTCATTGACAATGTTATCACAACCCTAGAAGGCTAGCATTTGAAATATTTTATTGTATGTGAAGAAACCAAAGCATAGTGAAATTAAGAAACCCTTTCAAGAACACACCAATAATAGTAGCTAACCCGGGGCTCAAACCAGGGTAGTAAATTTCTGAGTATACCCCCTTGACTACCAGAGTACCATATGTTTCATTGAGAAGATTTGTGAATGCAGGTTCGTCTTCCCTAATTCTGAAAAACGACCCTGTAATTTCATTTTCTGGCATGATAAGAGGCATTTTAGCCTAAGTAACATTTATAATGGATTTAATTTGAGACCATGCCAGGACAGGCATTTATCATGGTTCATTTAAGTAACTGTTCATTAAGTGGCTGGGGAAAAGAAAAGCACTATGAGGCCAGAAGGAGCCTCTAATGAGAAAATGTGTGCATAGAAAACCAAGAATCTCTGTTTCTGGTGTCCCTTATGCTCATACGGATGAGTTTTAAGAGTTTTCCTGCTAAAATGCTTATGCTCAAGGGGGCGGGCCAGCACTGAAGTCAAAGGAAACCGATCCTGTAGACAGTAGATATTTAAAAGTAGGTTCTTTATGTGCAGTTTTCTTTTTTTTTTAATTTCAATTTTTATGTATGAATGTTTTGCTTATGTGTGTATTAGAGAGATACAGAGACAGAGAGATCGAGGCAGAAACACAGAGACAGAAAGACAGAGACAGAGAATCTTTTGTATCCTGTATATCAATAGCATCACATCCAAGACTTACTGCTGAGCACAGAGAAGGAAGCAGTGAGCGTCCTTGCAGCTACCTGGAGAATACTCTAACAGTTTCTAACTCAGCCATAGTAAGTCTCTGCTGAGACGCTGGGCCAGAGATGGTATTTAGTCTCCCAATTTTGTTTTCAATCGATGCAGTGCCAGGGCGCCCTTATCTAGCGCTGGTTCACTGGGTCCTTTGCTATTTTCTTTCTGCGTGGAGAGATGCTCTCAGACCCATTCACTGGTGTGCTCTATTAAGAGCACAAGTTCATAAGCTCTTTAAGGCCACTAGCGGGCTTAGGACCCCTCCTTCATATAAGTACCACCATGGGTGAAAACAGGGACTTCATTAAATCATTGTGAGCCCAAGCTCATGCTCCAACCAGCCCCACACAGGGTGAACTGTTTTATTTTACTTCTGGGTAATTTTTCAAAACCACTTAGCTTCATTTACTGCATTTAGATCAAGTGTTGAATGATTATCATTCCCATCATTACAAACCATGTTTTGCTTGCTTTCTTATTATTTTTCTGTTGATGCTAGCAAAAGAGGTTGATTTGTTAGAAGTTAGCTGTGATCTCTTCAATTTCCCACCAAAATGTATGCAATTGCAGAAAAGGCAAATTACTAGTAATTTATCTTGAACCATATAGCTTGGGGACAGATGGAGGAGCTGTCACCACCCAAAATGAACCCATGTAAAAAACTCATGGAACTAGAAAATCCCTAGCAACCAGTCTTCTCCTGAATTTTCTTCTTAGGTATCCCCCTTTCTCTCTGATTTCCTTGTTTATTTTTGAGGTAGTCTCTCTGCATAGCCCATGCAGCCTTGAACTCAATATCTGACCCCTGAACGTCAGTTTTAAAATACTCGACATCTTTCTGGGTTCTTTATATTGTGGCAGGGATTGGCTGTGGTAGGTAGTAAGGAAACATATTACCTCATTTAAATACCCTTTCTTTGTACTTTCAGTTACAAATGAGATGTTTCATCTCAATAGATGAATCGCGGTGTTATTGTCTGTTAGTGTATGGCTCATCATTTAGCTATTGACCACCATTCTAGTGTTCCCAAATGTTCTGAGTGCTGCCCACCTCACATTCTGCCACTGACAACAACACTCTGAGTCTGCCCACTGTTCAGCAGCTGCTTTTTCTAAACTGCTCCCAAACCAACAACAGACCAAGTCCCATTCTGTGGGCCAGGGAACTGGGGTTCAGAATATTTAATTGGCTTTCCTAAACATCCAGATTAAGTACTTGGAACTCAGAGAGTTACTAGCTCCACAAGTTCTTTTCTTGTTCTTGTGTGAAAATGCATTTTGCTATTCCTTTTAATGTACTGCCTGCCACATACTGGTACTCAGTTATGTGGCATGGGGGTGAAGGGCTTAGGTTATAGAACGTGGTGGAGTTATATAGTTGGCCAGTAGGGGAGTTAAATACTGATGGTGGCTGTCAGGGAAGACTTCATCAAGTGGAGCCTTATTCGTTCATTTGGTGTCTTGGGACAACAGAACCATTGGGATTTCTCTGTGAAACCTACTCTGCTGAGTGTGGAGGTCAGTGGTGTGGCACTTGTCTCACATATGTGAGGCCTGGGGTTCGATTTCAAGCACTGACAAAAACAGAGAGAAACCAACACCATGACTCTAAATCAACTGAATTTCATTTTTTTCACTATTGTTGGTAGAAAAAAATGTCCCTGAAAAGACATCCCGAACGGGGCGAGTCTTTATCTAGAACTGATTTGCTCTCTACTCAGCTGCCTTAGCCGCACTGCTTCAGAGTTTGGAGGTGGGAAAGGCCAATACAGGAGCACACCAAAGCAACCAAGCTCTCAATTTTTATTCAGACCATCACGGGGGGTCAGGAGAGAGACAGCGGGGTGGACAGATGAACTACACCGATGTCTTAAAGTTCCAACTGTGCTGAGCATCAGCATTGCCAGCAATGCTCCCTCCTGGTGTACTGTGTGTGTGAAATCCACTCTGAATTGTTGTTCTTTGAATAAAAAAGTACATAATGTGTATAGGGAGGGAGGGAAGGAGAGAGAGAGAGAGAGAGAGAGAGAGAGAGAGAGAGAGAGAGAGAGAGAGAGAGAGAGAGGCACTAACATAGGACGCCAATGTAATATCTTTTCAAACCCAGCCCAACTGTGTAGCTAGAGTTTTTCTGGTCCTGCTGGCCAATCAGCATTTTATTTATACAGAGTGATATCCACAGCACAACTGAGCAGCAGAAAATCTCAGTTCTGATTGAGATTTGCAACCTATCAAGCAGAAAAAAGAAAATCACAAAAGAAAGGGATCATGTAGAAATTTAGGATCTAATCAAATCTCTTACTCCTCGTTTTCGAATCCAAAGAATTAAGATACTTCTTATTCAGGATCACACAAATAGAGCAAATTACAATGTCTACAGCTCTGCATGTCCATATCATTTCATTCTACATGGACATACAAGTTTTCAGTTATAATAAATAGCCTGAGTTTGAAAGTCTCAAACTACAAAGTGCCTGGGAGAATTCTTTTAAAGTCCATGAGATTTGTGAGGACCATCTCTTTTTTGGTTCCAGAGTCAATGAGGTGCAATACAAAGAGCAGGGCTAGACTCAGAATTGGGTTTGAAGCTGAGCTACATGGCTTCTTCCATGGTGAGATGGATTTTATCTGAATTTAGTTTCCTTATCTGTAAAATGGGTAGGATATAATTCTCATAACACATTCTTCTAGAGATTCAGTTAAGTAAACTATGTTCAGCACCCAGTTTAGCAGTGGTGCAAATCCTAATTCCTAGATTGGTAAGCATTGAAGATACAGTGAGGTAGGATCAACAGCTGTCTATTTCCTTTGCTTCTATTTTAAAACTTCGAAGTCTTCTCTGATAAATATTGCTCTTACCAGGACTAGATTTATCTCATTAATAACTGCTAATCTGAACCACCATTACCACCTTCAATTGTTCTCTTTTGATCTAGTCTGAAGAGATCAATCTGCTCTGTATTGAATTGTCAAGTTGTATAAAACTGACAAGGCCAATGATAAATTTGGGAGAGGACACGGAAAAGTCACTGGTATATGCTGACAATTTGATGATGAGCTGTCTCAGCCTGACTGTCATGTAGATGTTCTTAATGACATGCTGCTTTCCTCTCTGGAATTGTGAAGAGAAGTTACAGGAGAGGGAGTGACCTAACCAAAGGCCAGCATCCTTCATCCCCAATCCTGACATAACATGCTCAGGGTACAAAAGAAATCTGTAAAACTCTAGAAGGTTTCTTTTTCTTATGCTTTAAATTTAATCATGGGCCTTTTGGAAAAATTCACACCTTTAATCTATTTTTCAGTGGTTTTTGTCTCCATTTCAGAATCCCACTAGAATCTCAAAATGATAACACTTGATTCATTCATATTCTGCTATAAATAATATCTTAGATGCTTATCCTCCCTATGTATGCTCTTTGCCCATTTTTACACTCCCTTTAAAAATATATTAATAATTATATGATAATAATTCTGCCTAATTCTGAGTGAGAAAGGGTTACTAATGAAACACTGCCCCTTTTTGTTTCTGGATTTAACAGATACGTGGTTCCATAGTACTGGGTAAATAGAAGACAGGAAATAGTGTAAAAACTTCTTCAGAATAGACGTGCACTTTAGGGGTTTAATGCAATGTGATTTCAGTATATTTTATAGATTAAATAAAACCTGTCCAGGTATCACACACCCACAGATTTGGATACCCTGCCTGGCAAAGCCCTGGGTGTTAATGAGACACTCTACAGGGCAGCCAGACTTTGTCAAGGAGTCAGGAGAAGATGTCCGTGTGTGTCGCCTGGGCACTGGAAGCTGCCACTAATTTTCAAATTTCCTTCCTGTCTGGCAGAAGAAACACTTTCTCAACCACATGATGAGACTACAGCACCGAGTAGGATAATGAGGCTCTGACAAGGCCTAGTTCATAGAAGCATTGTGCTCACTAGCTATATTGACTGCATACCCATAGCATGCACACAAACACATGTGATTGTGAACACACACACACATGCACACACAGGCACATGCACACACCCCACTTAGAATAATAGACTACCTCTTTTTAATCCAACACCGAGGAAGAATTTTTGTCTGAAGAAATTTGCCCAAGAGGAATTTGTCAAATGTTGGGTAGTGTGTGAAAGGAATGTGGCAGCTGCTGCAGAGGATGTTGAAAAGGACAGTGGGACTGAAATCAGGTGACCATGTGTGCACTTTGTAGAATTTGAGAAAGAATATGTCCTTGCTCAGAACTTGAAGAGTAAAGGGAAAGTTTTAGTTGTAATTCCAGTTTCACTAACTATTTTTTTTTTTACTAGAACATTTCAAATATAAATGAAGAGTGAGGCCACTGAGCTTCAATAACAATTGAGAGATGACTCATTTTGTTATGACCACTTATCTACTCTTCTCCCTTTACCCCATCTTCCATCCCTATCAGTTCAAGACAATCTCCCTAATAATTAAGTACTTACTTCTAAGGGAGTTTTGAGGCCTACAGTTCTTATGCAATAAACATCTTATAACTATCAAATTCCATTGGATCAATGTTCACATTTCCCTGCTTGAGATTTGTTATTTTTAATCTTTCCTATTTCACATTGTGTTTGAAATAAGAGCTACCTAAGGTCATAATGTTTCCATTGGTTGTTGGTTTATCTTTTACATCAACATTTGTGGAGGACTGGTTAATTAATTTTGGAGATTAATTTCAGTACATGCATTTGGTTGAATATTGCTCATGATGCAGTTGAAGGAATGTCTACTTTGTGAAACGTAGACTATGTTATTTTTGAGCCTCATACACCATTTGTAAAGAGGGAATGGTACCAGTCTAAGGATCCTATGACAGCACTTTACCTTTATGTGTCTGTATGTGTGTGGTATGTGTGTGCAGAAACACATAAAGGTCGGAAGGGAGTTTCAGATCCTCTGGTGTTGACACCGGGAAGAGTAAGAACTCCTAACTGCTGAGCCATCGCTCCACCTCTCTCACCCCAGTTTAAGGTTCTCAAGTTTGTAGAAAGCACAGGATAAACAGGATGCTATGGTGGTGTCTCTAATCAGATGAGAAAAGGGAATAATTCTATTTGTGGCGTTGAAGAGAAGAATCCAGGCAAGAGAGAAGTGGTAATAGGAATTTCAAGGAAGTGAAGAAAAGAGTTTGGGGCAGGTAGAAGGCAAGAATGTTCTGTCTTCTCTTGAGCAGAAGCTTCAGGAGTAGAGAGACTTTTTCATAAGTTGAAAAGGTAGGTAAAAAAAGAGACATTTCTTTTTCTCCACTTGGAAAAAAATCCCACCTTTTCTTCAGGACCACATCCAAAAAAAATGGCTGATGAAGATGGCTGGAGAACTGAATGTTAAGACAGCTCCCCTGACTCACTTCAATTCATGCATGTGCCTCTACAAGGTTGTGTGTCAAGGAGAGGGGAAAAATAGAGGACTCTTTTCTCCCACCACCACATTCACCACATAAACCTTTTTATCTGCTTACGTTTATGTCTCACAAGAATCCATCTTGTGAGAAGCAGGGAGAATGAGGGAAATCTGAAACATACAGCATTTATCTGAAATCCATGGGGGTGTGGAAGAAGGTAGAGACAGGGAGACAGAGTAAGGGAGATGAAAAGAGGGAGGGAGGGGGTAGGTATTTTCCTATGAAAATAGGAAAGTATAGGGGTAGGGGGAGGGGGAGGAGAAAGGGAGGGAGAGAAGAGAAACGAGAGGAGGGGGAGAGCTGATTTGAAATTTATTGTGCATTTCATAGATGTGGTTGTTTAGATGAGAATGTCCCTCATAGGCTCACATGTTCGAATGCTTGGTCTCTAGTTGGTTGAACTGTTTTAAGAAGGATTAGGAGGTATGGCCTGTTTGGAAGAGGTGTTTCACTGAAGGTGAACTTTGAGTTTCCAAAAGCCTATGCCAGGCCCTGGTCCAGGCCCAGGACTGTAGTGGGTAGCCATTCCAGTTTTGGTCTGGAAGTTCCAACCCCCATTTAGGCTTTGGTAACTATTACCCCTACAAGGCGTGGCCAAGGGAAGGCCCTGAAGGCCCAAGATCGGGATGTGCCATGCTCTCTTGCTGCTGGGAACCCTGATGCTAGAGGTGGACTGACAGAACTCTCCAGAGAACACCGTCGGACTATGTTTCATCTTTCCCAGAACCCTCAACCTACCTATCCCTTCATTTGTAAGTTACACCATTAAATAAATCTCCTTTTAACTACATGGAGTGGCCTTAATAATTTCACCAATACAGGACCAGCCTTGCTCTCTGAGCTTATGACTTATGGGTAAGATGTAAACTCTCGGCTATTACAGTGCCATGCCTGTCTGCCTGCTGCCATGCTCCCTGTCATGATGGTCATGCACTCACTCACTGAAGCAGTAGGTAAGCTCCTAATTAAATGTTTTCTTTCATAAGTTGCCTTGGTCATGGTGTCTCTGAAAAGTACCTAAGACAACAGGTGAATGGATTAACTGAAAGTGGTTCCAATATTACAGACAGTGGATTTTTTTCTCATTAGTGTAAAATGATGAGAAAAATCAAGTTAACTCTACAACTTAAAAAGCCACATTGTCTCTGTATATCTGAGTGTTCTGTGTAATTTTATCCCCAAATGTACAGTGATGAAGGCAAAGAAAGAACTCAAACTTTCATTCATTACACAATATGTAAAACAACGTTTCAGAGGTTATAATAAAAAGCCAAGTTGTCATTCTAAAATACATTTTCATTTGTTTGTGGTACCCTAGAGGATTGTCCTCTACCCTTCTCACTTTTATCTTATTAATGATAATACTTGGATTTGATAATTTTGTAACCTAAAGGATTGCTCAAATTGAATACTTTATGTTTAATGGCAATGGCTGAGCACACAGACACTGTGCTAAGTACTGAGAAGATAGAAAGATTAGTAAGACATGGTGTCAAAGGTCAAAAAAGCCACAGCACAATGGGATGAATATACACAAGTGACAAGAATTTAACATCCTTTGTGCGCTAGATAGAAGCAATCAAAGTTGATAGGAACGCCTATCCATCTGACTCAGCTCTAGAAGGTTTCAATTCAATTTGATGATGGTGAAAAGAGTGAAATAAAATGTCAGATTTTTTTTATTCTTTTCTCTGTTCTTACAGAGGGCTGGTGAGTTATATGATGATGTTGACCCATCCATATCTTCACTGGTGGACACAGTGTGGCATTTGTTGGTACACCAGAGGCTAAGCTAAGACTCAGTTTGATGTTTGTTCCATGAAGCCATGTATTGAATGAAACCTCTTAATAATGGGATCCATTGGTTATTCCATTACTAAAATTAATTAACTGCCCTTAAATCCAGAGGACAGTAAATGCCAAATTGCTTGATATATAGGTGTACTAAAGAATGAATAGTAATAGGAGTTAAACTTCACAGTTGTAGTGAAATTAGCAAATCCCAGCACGGAGAAGGAAGTGGGTACCAAGTTCCACCCCCAGCTGAGGAGCTAGTGGTAACTGATGACTGATGGGAGAGAGAAAGTAAGTTTTCTTTAAAGGTGTGGCCCCTAGTAGGTTGACTGAATGTCATACACCCAAGAATATATGGGCAGGACAAATTGGACATGATGGGTGTAAAAACAATTAAAACAGGAAGAGGACTCAAAGTTGAGGAAGTCAGGGAAGGGAGGGGATAGATGTTGGAGGAACTGGGAAAGGGGTGTGAATATGATCAAAATACATTGTGTAAAATTTTCAAGGAACTGATAAAAATAATAAATAAATGAAAAAGAAAAACTTTTATTCAGTTTAGTGGTTCTCGAACTCTAATATACATCAGTCATCATCTGGGAGGCTTGTTCAAAACAGAGATGGGGCTACCCTTGCTTTCTGATTCAGTAAGCTAGGATGGAGCCAACAATTTGTGTTTCTAACATTGAAGTCTCTGGCTGCTGTTGTTTAAGGACAACAAATCTTAATTAATTTCCTTTGGAATTTAGGAATCTCTCTCTCTCTCTCTCTCTCTCTCTCTCTCTCTCTCTCTCTCTCTCTCATCCTGGACTCTGCCCTCAAATGATGAGACATAAAATTTCAAAGAGGTCAGTTTTGTTATTGGAAGACAAGTGATTAAATATTTCACCAGAGCAGACTCAGTCTCCCTAAAGTCTGTGTTCATTATGCATCCGTTTGTTCTTTCTTGTAGTTCTTCAAATACATCCTTTCCACTTCTCAACCATTCAGTTCACAGAGCTTCTTCACATTCAGCTCTTCTGTCACCCCTGTGAGACTCCTACACTGACAGTTTGGAACTGAGAGCATTCTGGGCACCATTGCATGGAGACTACCACTTTTCATGAACTGACATCACATATGCATTAACACAGAACTGAATTTCACTACTAGATTTAAAGACAGTTTTATGAAAATATGTTCTAAGTACATGGTTGAGGAGAGTTGCTGGATTTAGTGTTGGCAGTCAGAGGATGGTTGCAGCAGAGAAAATATACTGTCAATTGGGAGTATGAATCAGATGGTGAGGAATCCAAGCTCTTCTTTTACCATAGAGTGAATAAGCATCAGCAGCTGTACTTGTCATTGGGTTGAGGACACTCCCCACTCCTTTCCCTGGTATAAAGTCTAGACTGCTGTGATTATGAAAACTACCCTGTCTCACTGCCTCCTGAAACTGTTTCATGGGTAAATATCTCTTGATTAAATCCTTGGCTACCTAACAACTTGGAATATCTGACTGTGTCTTTGGTGTGAGCCTGCCTTCTGCTTACGGAAGGTGGTTCTCAGTTTTTGGCAGGTAGTTTTCTTAAAGCAATGAGAAACTTGCAAGCACATTGATCCTTTTCATATTTAAAGAGATAATTGTTTTATTCTTACACAATTGAAACACTGACTGTAGTACTAGATTTTTTTTTTCCCTATGAATCTGATTCAATTTCATTATCTTCATAACTTATAACTCTAGCTTAGCAAGTAGAAGGTGGTAGTAAAGAGCATGGCCTGTGGAGTCAAGATAGTTCTGCATGCACCACAGCCCTGTAACTGAACAGCCATGTGGCTCTAGATATCCTCTATCCAAACCTTAGTTTGCATATAGGCATCAGCATTATATAATGACAACAGGAGTTCCCATGTAATGAGATAACACATATAACTGTAATTAGCACAATGTTGAGTTCATATTATGTTTAGAAAATGTGAGTTACTTTATTTAAAACAAGGTAAAACATTTAGGTGTACAGTAAATAAGAGTAAAATGGTCTGTAAACTTATTGGAAGTTATTTTTAATTAAAATAATGGCAAGTATTATGTTTGCTTTAGTGAAACGAAAGATCACAGATACATATAATCTAAACAATAACCTGCTGTCAGATATATAACTGGTAAAGATTTTATTCCTATTCTGTAGGCTGCCTCTTCACTGGTATGCTGCACAGAAACTTTTGTTTCATGACATCCCGTTTATTAGTTGTTGGTCTTAGTACCTGCATTATCAGGGCCCTGTCTAGAATGTCTTTCCTGTGCCAATGAGTTCAGGCATATTCTTTCGTTTTCCCTCTATCAGACCCAGAGTACTAGGTTCTATGTTGGGGTCTTTGGTCCATTTGGAGTTGGGTTTTGTGCAGGGTGAGAGATAAGAATCCAGTTTTATTGTATTAGTCATCCAATTAGATAAATACCATTTGATGAAGATGCTGTCTTTCCTCCAATGTGCATTGTTGGGCTTTGTAAAATATAAAAACAGGTGCCTGTAAGAGTGTGGTTTAATTTGTGGATTCCATATTTGTAGTGGATGGTGATTAACACAGAGATCCACAATTGGACAAGATGCAGAGAATAAGATTCTGGGGAACGCTCAGCTGTAAATGGGATATCTACATCATACTCCCTCCTCTCAATGCTTGGGAATCATTTGAGATGAAGGGGAGGAAGGGTTTAAGGGCCATAGGCATTAGACACTGTAAGTGAACAGTGTCTTCAGGTCACAGCTGGCAGCTTGTACATATGAGCTCACATCAATTGTTGGCAAGAGCTTTCAGTTAATGTTCAAGGTTCAAGGTCCAAAAAAACATGCAAACTCAATCCAGAAAATATTCTAGCATAGAAAGTGGAGAAGGGTATGAAATCCCATCCTTAGCCAAGGAGCTATTGACAATTGACAGCTGCTGGAAGAGGAAAAGTCAGGTGTTTTTTTTTTTTGTTGTTGTTGCTCCTGGTAAGTTGATCACAGTCTAGTGGAGGGCCACATATTCAAGAGTGTATGGGCAGAACAAATTGGATGTGGTGAGTGTAAAATTAATTCCAAAACTTTAAAATGAGATCACAAAGTTGAATGGGTATGGAAGGGGAGTGAATCTAGATGGATTTGGGAAGGTGAAAAACCATCAAACTACAATGCTCAAAATTCTCAAAGAACCAATAAAGTTATTTCTTAAGAGAAAATCAACAGTAACAAAGTGTATGAACCAAAGCATGGAAATATATTTCCAGTCATTCAATAGTGGCACTTAGATCTTAGGGAAAACCGGTAACATTATAATTCAACTTAAGGTCTGCTTAGCAGGAGAGATTTCATGCCTGGTACCCTAAAGCTAGGGACACCAACCATCAAGGAGAATCCACTACTGACACTCTTTACAACCAGCATAATTTCTAACTGCATTCCAAATATTTATCATTATACCTACATGTAAATGTAGTTCTTACATCTCATCAAATAAGCTTCATCTTGCAGTAGAGAGAGACCATCACAGAAATTCACAACTGTTCAAAAACACACACACACACACACACACACACACACACACACACACACACACAAACTGATGGTGGGCTGCCCAATTCCAATTGATGCATCTACCACACCACCCCTATACTTAAAGCTCAGGAAATGTCACAAAAGAGGCAACAGAAGGAAAAGAGCCAGAGAAGTAGGACATCTGCATACAATTATATTCTCTATATGACATGGAAGCTACACCCATGAAAACTTCAACAATGTGGTCACCTAACCAAAATCTGCCCACCACCACCAGTTGATGGGGGGAATCACAAGATCCTACTCCTAGATAAAGAGCTCCAGGCAATTAATGGCTGCTGAGAGATAATCAGTCTTCTCCAAAGACCCCAAATAGGTTATCCAGCCCCAATCTGTCAGTCTTATATTCACATGTGCAAATATGTATATATATGCATGTATTTTCTTTCTTTTCTTTTCTTTTTTTTTGTTCAAGACAGGATTTCTCTATGTGGTTTTGGTGCCTGTCCTAGCTCTCACTCTGTAGACCAGGCTAGCCTCAAACTCACAGAGATCAACCTGGCACTGCCTCCTGAGTGATGAGATTAAAGGTGTGTGCCACCACCACCCCGGCCACATGTATTTTCTTAATGGAGAATAGGTAATTAATTTAAGAGGAAATAGAGATCATAGGAAAAACTGGAGTGGGGAGAGGGAGATGTGGAAATGATGCAAATATAGCACTCATGTATGAAATTATTATGAAGTATTAAAATAAAACGATACCGAATTACCTGCTCACACTAGAGAAAGGTACACATTTACCACTATTTCAGTTTCAATAGTAATCTGACATTTTATAATTCAACAAAATTCTTATGGAAAACGTGAGAGAAGGTAAGATTGTGATAGAAAACTTGAAAAGGAGAAAAGAATGTACCCCTACCAGATATTAAACTCCAAAAGAAGTATTTGAATTTGTAATTATGTGGTACTTGTAAAATATGATGAAATACATGGAAAAGAGTAGAAAAATCGTAGTTATACCAAAATATATGAAAAACAGCTTTCTTAATAAAGGAATAAGAAAAATTTAGTAAGTAGTATGAAAATAAAGTAATTTAGAAAAAATGCTTAAGAAGCTTACCTCATGCAATATAATAATCAGCCAAGAAACACATGACATAATGATACATATGGTATAAAAATTGGTAATATCTAAAATTTTTACATAGCCAATTTTAAATATTATATTAAAATTACAATTTAAGATTTATAAAATTTGAATACTCTCGAATTTAGAAGAAAATCCAAATATCTATTAAAACAATAAATAAAAGAAATCCAAACACCAAAACTATGTAGAGAAAAACTAATAACAAGGAAATAAAAATAATTATCTCAGTGGATTCTGAGATTCTAATTACCTGTTACAGTTAGGACTGTTAAAATAAGTATTATTGCCCAAGTTTAAGAAATTCATTAGTTTACTTATTTCTAGTGACTTTTTAAATTAATATAGCTCTTTTGGAAAGCAGTATGCTAAGAGTAATAATGATGTTTACATTCTGTGATCCTATTTCAGTTTCTAGAATTTCTCTTAATGAAACCATTCAACAGAAATAAAATCTATGTTCAAAATATCTATGTATGATTACAAGGGCTGAACGTGGGACAAATGTCCAAGAGTAGAGCAATGGATTAAATGAATCAATTCAGGAAAATATTAATACAGTTAACAGAATAATGGTTATAAAATGTGAGAAATGTCTAAAACACAAGCAAATAAATAGAAATATAAGTCTGTGTATTTTATGTTCACAAGTAAGTACAATGGATTACAGTAAGTTAAATACATTTGCATTTGAAATGGAAAAGGTACTTGTAATAGTATTGTAGAAGGAATATGGTTAGTGTTTGGTTTGTGTTTAAAACCATTGTTCAAACACAGAGACTGAAGTAGCATGCATAGGGTCTGCATAGGTTCACACCAGGTCCTCTGTGTATATATTATGGCCTCCAGTTTAGTATTTTAAAAGGATTCTTGAGTGTGCAAACAAGTGTGTCTCTGATTCTTGTACCTTCTCTTGGGCTCTTTTACTTCTGTTGGTTTGTCTTGTCCAACTTCAATGTGATACTTTTGTTTTGTCTTATTGTATTTTATTTTGTTATACTTCATTATTATCTCTTAGAAGCCTGTTCTTTTCTAATGAGAGAAAGCGAGTGGATCCAATGGGGATGAGAGGGGAGGTGGGGAGGAATGGGGAGGAGAGTGAATGAAAAATAAAAATAAAAAAGAAAGGACATGACTGCTCCTAGATATGGTGAAGGAGAAGGTATATTGTAGATAAAAAGGAGAGCATAGCCAGAGGCAGAGACATCTAGGAGAGTCCAGAGTAAAAATGACCCTGAGCCATGCCACGTAAGGAGAGTGGGGAGAGGAGATGGAAGGGCCAAGAGACTGGGAGACCAAGAGGCCAGGACAGTAAATGGGTAGACCACAAGGGCCAGTCCCCAAAATGGCTAGATTATATAGGAAGGGCAACTGGGGGGAGGGAAACCCAGCCCCTGGGCTGGAGATGTTTAGGGTTGGGGTGAGTATGCCAGCCTACCCTATAACAGTCAGAGACTAAGGGATGTTACGAGAACCTGGCAACCAGGTCCACTTTGATTAATTAAATAGGCACCTCAGTCAGCCATTTGTCCAGGGAGGGGAAAAATAATCAGAATATATTATGTGAGAAAAAAAATCTATTTTCAATAAAAGGAAAAAATAAAATCATTGTTAAAGCTATATTCTTTACATGTTTTATATCAGTTTCAGAATAAGTGAGTAATTTTGAAGTCCAGGTAGGTCACACAGTCCAGTTATTTCTTTTGGCTTCATGTGTACACATTGTTAGGTATCTATAGTGCTTTTCTCATTTAGCCATATTGGAAAACCCAACGTGACTGTGACTTTAAAGCTCTGTGGCCCATGGAAATAGTCATACTGCCCTCATCCAGCCAATGTCTACTGAGCTGATACCCTGGCGACTTTGTAGATATAAAAAAAAAAAAACCAAAAAACAAAAAACAGCGCATAATAAGGTGTTAGCCTGGATGGTATAAGAAGTCTTGACATATAGGTGATCATTATAATGTACTTATACATGTTACTAGAGCTATGCTGAGACAGTTTAGATGCACCCAGATTTTGTATTTAATTCAGTGTAAGAGGTGATATAAGGCACCATGTCTGAGTCATAGGGTTAAGAATTAACTAGGTAAAGGGTGAGAGTTGGAGAAATGGCATTCTCTGTGGGAAAGGCATAAAGGGAAAGGTTGATACAGTCAGTGGGGAATCCTTGAACAGAAAAGGCAAGAGCTTTCAGTTCATGTTCAAGGTTTGCTTCTAGTACTCACTTACAGTTTCTCACAGGTAAGCTTCAAATAATTTTATTTACCTCTCAGAGTTATGCAAGGGTTGAATATAACCAAGTGTGCAGAGGAGGAACACTATGGTGCCTGATTTGTGGCAGTCCAACAAATGGAAGCTACTCAGACACTTCAAGGGTTTTGTAGTTATTGGAATAAAGGTATAGTGCAGGATGACATAAAAGACAAGAGATGATCAAATCATGCATGTTGCGGGATATTTGATCACACTGTGAAGATATGTTTCTGTTTTACCTCACCTGCTTAAGCATCTTCTGATTGGTTCAATAAAGAGCTGAGTAGTCAATAGCTAGGCAGGAAAGCGATGGGTGAGACTTCTGGGCAGAGATAGGAACTTGGGGTTAGAATCTGGTGTGAGGGAATTTACCAGTGAGGTACAGAGGGAGATGGACATACAATATGGGGGAGAGGTAATGGGCTATGAGGCTGAACAAAGATTAATATAAATAGGTTAATTTAAGTAATAAGTAGTTGGGAACAAGTGTAGCAGGAATTTTAAAAGTTCTTATTCATAAAATCAAACCTGAGGCCAGTTATCGGGGTCAATGCTGGTAGATCAGAGAGACAGAACAAGCCACAGCTATCTCACCTTGCCAGTTCCTCAGCTGGTCCTGTTTCCTCAGACTGGAAGCTTCTGTGTCCTCATCCCAATGGCTCTCAGCTGATTGCTGCTAGAAGCCTGAATGCTTAACCAGCCAAAATGTTAACCAGCCAAAATGCTTAACCAGCCAAATGCTTAACCAGCCAAATGCTTCTAGTTTCTGGTCCTCACGCCTTATATATCTTTTTGCTTTCTACCACCACTCCCTGGGATTAAAGGCTGGCTTTCTGGGATTAAAGGCGTGTGTCACCATGCTTGGCTATTTCCAATGTGGCCTTGAACTCACAGAGATCCAGAGGGATTTCTATCTCTGGAATGCTAGGATTAAAGGTGTGAGTGCCACCATTTTCTAGCCTATGTATCTAGTGGCTGTCTGTTCTCTGACCCAGATAAATTTATTCGAGTACACAATATTTTGGGGAACACAATACCACCACAAACAAGCCTAAGCTAAGGCCAAACATTCATCATCAATGTCTCCATGTCATTACTTGGGAACTGGCAGTCCAAAGAAAGCCAGACTATACATGCACATCTTTTTTATTTACCTAATGGGCTTGGGCTCCATCCCTTAAGTCTTCAAATCCTCTGAATGTCTTTTATCAAGGAATGACATGATCTGGGCTTCGATTTAGTTGGATTACCCTGAAAACTGGTTTCAATTTGGTTGAAGGGTTCAAGACTAGAAACAAAGAGGTGAGTCGGTAAGGAAGATCTAACAGTTCTGGAGGATGTGGTCAACGCCTGAGATTGGAAAGAAAATGTGGGAATTGTTGGAGAAATATCCCTCAGCAGGAGTGGGTGGGGCTTTATGATACAGAGTGGGAGGGAAAGAGTGGAGGGTGATGTCAAGCACAACTAGCTTTCTAGTATGAGTAGCTGAGTGCCTCAGAGTGAAGAGACTGGAAGGACAAAGACTAATTTAAGGTCCTTCCTTGTGCCAGGAGCTATGCGATGTCCTGAGGTCTAAGGTGAAAAGGTGAGTAAACCATAGCTTGTGATGGTAAACAGCTCACATGTTGGCAGGAATGCCAACAATAAAGTGCAGTTTAGTTCAAGTTGCCTATTTGGAGTCTTAGCAAAATAAGACAAAACAAAGAAAACACCCTTAATAACATAACAACAACAGCAATAAATAAATAAATAAATAAATCCTACAAATATCAATCAAGGCTACATTTCAAGACAATCTGGAATCTTCTCAAATGTTAATTTCATAAAAATAAAAAGTTGGGGGAATGAATCAATATTAAGAAACTATTAAGACATGACAATGAATACAATGTATCATCAGTGATTAGGAATTGATTTCCTCATCCATTTCCAGTTAGTTAAAATGACATGACTATGAAAACAGGGAAGTGGTCTACAAATAAAGTGTCCCTGTCACATCACTGTCAAATGTCTCAGGCATGCCAATGCCATTGTCGCTTAGAAGAGCCCTGGATGTGACACACCTAAATGAAATAGAAAGATCAGGGTGTCTCTACTTTACAAATGTCTTATACATGTGGATTATTGTGAATATGTGCAGACATGGGACATACATGGATACAGCAATTATTCAATGAAGTGATTTTAGGGAAAAAGATACATTTTGATTTTTTTGTATGTATGTATTTGTTTGTTTGTTTATTTGTTTGTTTGTTTTGTTTGATTTTTTTGAGACAGTGTCTCATACAGTCCTGGCTATTTTCAATTTTCTTTAGAGCTGAGTCTCCTGCTTCTGCTCCTACCTCCCAAGTCCTAGTGTTACAGACATGCGCTATAGTGTCCAGCTTGTACTTTATTTTTTTTTATTTTCTATTAGTTTATAGATTTTTATGTTCTAAGGAAACAGTTGGGAAAACAGAGCGAGGCACATGTTTGTGACAGAAGTGTGTTCAAATAGTATCACCCCAGTGCCAAGCACAGATGGCTGCTCTTTGTCTTGTGGACCCTTTTCTTAGTTCCAGATTTTAACTCATCCCTTTGTCGAATGTCTTCTCCAGGCTTTCGGGGTTTTTTTTCTTTTTTTACCCAGAATGTTTAGAATCTGCAATTGTTAGCTAGGTTGTATCTGGTAGTCCTCTCTGTCCAGTGGACTATGGACACAGACACTGTTGATGCCACAGGTGGAAACCACGTGACCAGTTGTGGTGGTGTGAGTAACGGTGTCTTCACAGGCTCATCTGTCAAGATTTGGTTCCCAGGTAGTGAAACTGTTCAGGAGACGTTGTAAGGTATGGCCTTGGAGTCTGAGTGGCCTTGTTAGAACAGGTTTCAAAACACCAGTGCCAGGCCCAGTATCTCTCCCTCGACTTTGTGTATCATATGTAAGTTCTCAGCTACTTCTCCAGCTACCATGCATGCCTGCCTGCTTGTCTACCTGGGGCTACCCTCCCCACCACAAGGATTATGGACTAATCCTCTGAAACTGCAAGCAAGCCCCAGTTAAATGCTCCATTTTATAAGTTGCCTTGGTCATGATGTCTGTCATAGTAATAGGACAGTAACCAAGACATCATTATAGATAATTTATACCTATAAACAGGGTATACTTAGACACACTGTTAGAAGAAGTTCATGAAACACAACAAATCACTATTCTCATATAATTTCCTATAGTAGTCTCTATTCTTTTTTTTTTTTTTTTTTTTTTTTCGAGACAGGGTTTCTCTGTGTAGCTTTGCGCCTTTCCTGGAGCTCACTTGGTAGCCCAGGCTGGCCTCGAACTCACAGAGATCTGCCTGGCTCTGCCTCCCGAGTGCTGGGATTAAAGGCGTGCGCCACCACGCCCGGCTAGTAGTCTCTATTCTTAAATCTTGTCTACTCTACTGAGTAATTATGAGTCTGCTCAACACTGATTTTAGAAAAATATTATCAGCTTCCATTACTAAATTCCAGTATTCCTATACATTAAGCATATGTATTAAAGTTTGCATATGTAAATACTTGTTTATAGCAGCCTCTTTTCAAGGCAATAGAGATACAGGAGTGAACAGAGCAGCCGTCTTGGAGCTGATTACACCCTAATGATCTCATTCATACTTCACTCATGATCTCATTCAGTCTTCAAGGTAACGCTGAAAGGGAGATTTGATGAGACTTCAAACCCTGACTAATATTTTAGCTGGATCCCAACCATGTTCTTATAAGTCCCAAGGCACACACTTTTTCTCTTTTACACTATTCTTCCTACTAACTTCGAATCACCGAAATCTGAGAAAATTGCAAGGTGATTTGATTAAGCAGGAAGCTGATCAAGAGTGCAGAGATTATCTTTCATAAAAATGAAACAAAAATCAGGATACACATTCTGTCCCAAAGTGTATGAGCATCTGAGACATAGTTTGCATAGTGAAATGCAGGACTTTCTTATACCGAACAATAAAAATAAATGTGGAATATTCAACATCACAATCGCCCTGGGCGCTGTCGACACCACCTGGGAGACAGACCATGCATCCTGTCTCTTCATACAGTTGGTGGTGTCTCCTGCACTGTGCTAGCCCTCTGTGTTCTTATCACTTTGATATGCTAAGAAGCTTCAAAATCAGCAGTGGGTGGATTGGGCCCAGCTAGTGTTCCAGATTTAAATTTTAATTCATTAAAGAAGCACAGAGCTCTCTGTAGTCAATTCAACAACAAAATTACATATTCTGAAAAAGACGACCCAAACAGATTCCTATGGCATCTTGATCTTTGACAAAGAAGAAAAGTGCCTCAAGTGTTAGAGCTGCTTCATGGAAACAACAATAATCCTGGAGAATAGAAATTTAAAGTGCTAATAGCAGCAATTAGAAGTAATGACTAGTTTATTATGCTATCATTTGAACAACATTATTTCTGCTTCAACACAAAGCACATCACTTACAACTCATATAGAAGGTAGTATCTACATTGGGGAACTTGGGGGCTTCTGAGAAGCTAAAGAACACACCGAGACCTTGAGACCTTACTACGGAGCACACCATTTCTCAGGGGTGCATCACAAAAGGCCCTATGTAGCCCAGGCTATGCTTTCCCTAGGAAAGTCCTTAAGACTGTGGCCAGGAAAATGAACTTAGCATCAGAGAGCAACTATGCTATGCATTTCCAAGTTTTTTTTTGGGGGGGGCAGTAATTTCTCCTCATTTCGTGCTAAAGTTCAAGGAAGCAAAGAATTTTCCTAAGGAATCACATGTAATAAATGAGAGGAAGAACATCTCTTTCTCCAATACATGGAAGGTCAGTGACCAATTATTTGGACATTTTATGTGAAAGTTATTGGAGCTTGCCACATCTAGATAATTGTCACTTATTATACATGTGCACATATAGAAGCTTATATCCAGGGCTGGTGAGACTGCTCAGTGAATAAAGGTCTGTATGCCAAGCCACGGCCCACAAACCAAAATGGTTGAAGTGACTCCTCCAGATTGTCCTCTGACTTTCACACATGCACTGTGGCATGCACGTGCCCTCTCCACACACAATCAACAAATGTAATAGGTTAAAAGTTAGTTCAACAGGCATTTATTGAGCACAGACTGTGTGCTTTGACTATGCTAGATCCTGGAGCTACAATGGCTACTGACACAGCCATGCTTCTAGTGCTCATGAAATTGAGAATGCAGAAAGGACCACAGTGGTAAACACAAAAAGACATGGGACCAGCTGACCTGAGAAAGGGAAACCAGTGACCACTGGAGTCATTGGAACGTCCCCATAATTCCACTTGGAGTCAGAAAGATTCAGCAGAAGAAATGGTATTTACCCAGAGCATGGGACAACTCTGCCAAGTCCTGAGAGTGGAAAGGGATTAGAGCGTGGAGAAGCAGAGACTGTGGCTCAGGCGGAAGGAAGAGAGAGAGAGAGAGAGAGAATATGGAAGACTGTGGCCAGGACAGACAGGGAGCCATGGAATCAAGCACCAGAATTATGACAGAAGCATTAGAAAGGGCTGCAGAGTGAACAGTGTATAATTAAAAAAGGTTTATAGCTTAAGAAATGCTACTTACTTAATTTGGATTTTATAAAAATGGAGAGCATAGAAACTGAATCTGGTAAAATTCTAAAATAATCCAAACTTTAAAGAGGCTAAACATTACCCAGTGATGCCAAATGTGGCATAGAATGGCATAGATTGCTTCAGGTCAGGTCATATTTAAAATCAGATCAATATGGCCAGGCTCACAGGCTGTCAGTTAGAAACCAACTGTTTCTTAGCCCTGCTTGCAAAACATGGTCATCTGAGTAGTTATAAAATAGTCTTATATTTAGGCGCCAACCTGTGATTTTGTAGTCTATATCAAGGATTGGATACTAGCATTTATAAAGTAGGGCTATAAGTGATAAATTGAGAAAGAATCTAACCAGGAAAATTAAGACAGAGTCAATTACGTTTTCAAACTATGAGCTGCTTGCCATCTAATTGGAAACTATCACTGTCTTTATTATTTTCAACAAATAGCCACAAAAAAGATAAGCAAATGGAAATAGCAGTTAATTAACAAGTCATGAGGAAGAATGAAGGACTGTACTATGTAATCTGTGTTTGATACCAGTGGCCAATTGGTGATGTCTATTTAGTATATTTATAATCACTTTTTTATTTATAACATTTGGCACAATATGTCACAGTGCATGTACTAATAAATATATGTTAAATGAATGAGCTAACATCTATTTTAGAGGTAAGGAAGGTGAAACTCAAAAGTTCCATTGTTGTTACATTTTTAAAAGGCTCATTCTTTCCAGATCATCATGTTATGAATGCTCATGAGATTTATTCAAGGGCATTCTATGGAAACACCTGAAGGAGTCATAGAATGTGTCTGACGTGTCGGCTAGTTTAGTGGAAACTTTGCCTCTTCCACTGGTCAATGCATACTTATTTGAGACATTTTCACAGTAGCTGGGCCCATCTTTTATACATGGAAACCATAATGTACTCCTCTTATTGACCCTGAATCTGCTAAAGAGTGGAGGCAAGGTGTGAGGCAGCTGACAGAAGCAAATGCCGAGGAGTAGCTTTGTTGATGGAATAGGTCTGTGTATACTTATGATATGGGACTGGGAGCTGGTGTCAGAGATGGAAAAGAACCTGTTGTAGAAATTAAGTATTCAGTCTGAGAGGGCACTGGGGGAATCTGGTCCTTTCTGCTCTTTTCAGTGGTCATTAATAAAAATGCTGACTATGAAAGACAGGGCACTAGAAGGAAATGCACAGAACCCCTCAAACCTTACTTCATCTTCTTTTCTTCAGTTCAACCAGTAGAAGGCTCTAAACACACCTTAGCTTTTCCTTGTGACTGTGCATTTCAGTTTCCTGCCTATCTTTAATATTGACTAAAAAGTTCTAGTGGAAATATCTGTAAAAGTTGAAAGTGTAAGAGGAAATTGTTATGACCTCCAGTTGTCACAAATGTTTTTGTTGTACAGGAATACATACACATAACTATAGCATATACTATGGGGCTTAAACATTAATGTGCTATATTTGTTAGGTGAAGTTTGAGACTCCATAATCTATGTGTACTTTTAAAGCAGTATATTTAAATTTTTTATATAATTCTCTCTTTTCCTTAATTCAAAAATAAACAAAATAAGAAATAGCCATTTAGTTTGCCTTCCTCTTGGTGAAGAGGTTTTAAATAAACATGCTTATAAAATTAAAACAGAAATATACATTGACATAATTTGTAGATACGAAATCATAAGTAGAATCATCACATGCAGGTTAAAATTATCAAGGATCTTATATTTTCATTAATTCTCTCTTTATGTAAAACCTAAGCCTTGAACCTTCATGCTGAAATTTTAGAAATACAGCCTTTTCAAAGATCTGGGCACTTCCTCCATGTGTTCCTGGTTTTCGTACATTCTCAGTGCTGCCCATCTATAAGGGTTTAAGGCGCCTTCTCTTTGCCTCTTAACTGTGAATACTGCTCACGAGGTTTTTACCAAAATTCACTTTGCCCTTTGATGAAAGCACAAAGCCTACAATCCATAGCCTTCCAACAGAAGCCAGATTTTAACCCACCATTTCTAAAATCAGTGGTGTTTGAACTTAAAAATATTTTACAGCAAAATGCTGAAAAGTCTTTCCAGTTTTCTCGGGGTTTATCTTTATGTATAAGCTGGAATAGTATCTTACATTCTTGTTCATAATTCATTAAGAATGAAGAGGTCTTATGCCTGAGGGTGAGAGGCCCAGGACTTTTGCCCTGGCTCGTGGGGTGGCTAATCCTTTTTTGTTTCTGTGTGGCACACTGCTATCATGGTCAAGCATGACCAGGTGGTGGAAAATAGTTGCTCAATTTGACTCTATCAAGTTCTAGTCATGGGCTCTGAGGAATCAGCATTTAAAGCATCACCCACTTCAGTAACACTTCACATTGTATTAATATCTGTGTTGGGTCAAATAGCATTAGTAGTGAGTCTATTTGCATAAAGTGTAACTGCTGTGGATATCACTCTATGTAAATAAAACACTGATGGCCAGTGACCAGGCAGGAAGTATAGGCGGGACAAAGAGAGAGGAGAATTGGGGAAACAGGAAGAAGGAGGAGAGAGACTGCAGCCACCGCCAGGAGAAGAGCATGTAGAGACGCCGGTAAGCCACCAGCCACGTGGCAAGGTATAGATTTATAAAAATGGGTTAATATAAGATAAAAGAACAGTTAGCAAGAAGCCTGCCACGGCCATACAGTTTATAAGTGATATAAGCGTCTGAGTGATTATTTTATAAGTGGATTGTGGGACTGTGGGGCTTGGGGAACCTGGAGAGAAGCCCTCTAGCAACATGTAACAGTTCATAGAAGGAGTTCAAGGTTCATCCTTAGAAAAGCTGGAGTGCTTTTTGGGAGCTGGTCTTGTAGTTTCTGAGTTGGACTTTTCATTGACTTCAATGGTTTCAGTGTTTTCTCAAAATTTTCAGCTGCATCTTAATGCCAGCCAATGAGACTTACTTTTGGGTTTAAGTTAGGTTTCCATAAAGAATATGCTTTGCTAACCATATGTGGTATCAGTTTTAAGCTTTTAAATCATTTTTTAAAGATACATTACTCAAAATTTGGTCTCTTAAAATTTTAGTTCTATCTGAAGCCTGTGGGATGTAATTTGATTAAAAGACAGTAAGCCTTTCTGAAGAATCTGTGTTGTCAGAGCAGGTTTCCAACAGTTGACTTGAGATAGGAAGGTAGAAAGTAGTAAGAGCACAGTTTGTCCTGTCACTGTACCGTCACAGTAGAGTACAGCTCTTTTTATATTTAATAAGTGTGCAGGGCTCAGGTGGTTCATCTGCACAACTCCCTTTTGTGCCCCGTGCTGACACTTTAATATGTGTAAAACCCTGCACAGAACACGCAATCCCTGCACAGAGACTGGTTGAAGCCAATCAGCCCTTGGCAGGAGCCTTCAAAAGAAAGCTGTGAAGGATGTGCAACTCTTATGATCTTTGAGCTACCCTGCCCCAAAGTTAGAATTAATGACCTCAGTGGTACTAAGTATCTTACTGAGCAAAAACAAGTGCCAATAATCAAGCATTACACTTAGATAAAGTTCTCCCTCCTTTGCTGAGAATGTGGCACACTATGGACTTGGTGGTATTCTTCATGATTGTAAGTAGAAAGCAGATATGAAAGAATTATCAGGCTTATGAGATCTCAGTTATACACTTTCATAAAAAAAATTCCCCATCAGAAACAACTTTTGCGTGAATACACAATCACAGAACACATCTGAATGAGCAACACAATTATAACTACATTTTCGAAATATCCCTATATTCTTGGCTGTTTCTTAACTTACCCACCCTATAAGATTAAGAACTAGGCAGTCTGCCATCAGAGCTTAAGGCAATTACCATTGTATATACATGCCTCAAGGAAAGGTTGTGAGTCTCTGCCCTCTGTCAGCTCAATATACAGAAAGAACAGGTTTAGCAATATATACAGAGTGTAACATAAGTTAAACATTAGTACTTAAAGGAGATTTAATGAGAATAGATGTTCATGCCAACGTTAGCCACATTTAAGATTCAAGTCTAAATGAACTGTAACTGGTGTTTCAGACTTGGAAACCCAGGCTGATCTTGAACCTGAACTCTCACACAGTGACCCTTTTTTTATTTATGAAATATGTTCCTCACATTGCTGGGCTTATATCTACATGCTCTTTCTTCTTGCTGTAATACAGCCCCCAGAACCTTTCTGATAGGAACTTTAATCCACTTTTTTCTTAGCTTTCCTTCCTCCCTCCTCCCCAGGCCATGGAAGGACACATGCTTGCTTATATTCTTTCAGTTTTCTTCCCTACAACCATTTCTCATAACAATTATTTCTTATGAATAATTTTAAATTTATTTTTCCCTTCTGGAAGATAATCTCTATTTTTCTTCTGATTAGCAGATATATCTGTACATATATCTCTATATACACATATATGTATGTACAGGTATATGCATATATACAGACATATGCATATATTTATGTATATGTATACCGGCATAGAATCTGAAGGTTTTCTAGGTGAATGAAAGGAAGCTTTCCTGCTGATGTGTGGAAAATCTTACAGGTAGGAGGCCCTGCAAGGATAAAATATGAAGCAACTGTGACGCAGTGCACTGTGGACGCAGCAGCACAAGCAACGGAGTTCCCTTTTGATGCTCTCTTTGAAGGCTACAGACTAGATATCACCCCATAAACACTGGAACCTCTGTTCTTGCTCAGGCTTTGTGAAGACACAGATAATCAAGAAAAAACTATGCACTACCAGATAGCAAACTGATCAAGACCATGAAATACCTGGATTAAAAAAAAATATTTATTTTACATCCCAGCTGAAGTTTCCCCTCCCTCCTCTCCTCCAAGTCCCCTCCCTCTATCCCATCTCTGTTTCCACCCTTCAGGTTTTAGTCTTTCCAAGCCTCACTTTCCACAAGTGTAAAACGGTCATAACAAGGTTACTTACTTACAGTGTTGGGATAAGAATTAAAATGAACAAGAAGAAAGAGCTAAAGTGTTTTTCACAGCCCTGTAAAATAGTACCACGACTACCAATGGGACACCGATAACCGCAGAGATGCAGTGCGCTGTGGATGCAGCAGCACAGGCAGCTGACTTCCCTCTTGATACTCTCTTTGAAGGCTTCCCCCGCAGACTAGATATCATCCCATAAACACTGGAACTTCTGTTCTTGCTCAAGCTTTGTGAAGACACAGATAATCAAGCGAAAACTCCAGTGGGAGAGTAAGGAAGGTGGCTCGAGAGTATGAAGGGTATTCTATCTTGCTGCCAGAATGTCTTTACATCCAGGGCTTTGTCTGATTTTCCAAAGGGGCAAGCTTGATCAAGCCCTGATATTTATACATTGCAAAAATGGATGAAAAATGTAACAGAACCATAGCCAGAGCTGTGCAGAAATGGTTTCAGATTTAGATGCAGGCTGAAGCACCTTCTGTATTCCCATAGAGTGCAGCCCAGTCCAGCATTGTGGTGAGTGGCCACGAGATTACTATCTGCCTTCCTTTTAGAAAGGTTTATGCTTTCTTCCTTTTTGCTTCCTTAGAATACTTCATTAATGATTAACATTTTCCATGAAGAGACATGTATCCACTAGCATATAGCTAATATCATAGCATGCTTTAGCTCATATGCACACATATATGAATTTTAATTACTAAATGCAAGTTTTGAATAACAGCTATATTGAGCTATAATTCATATCAAACACATAATGTGTCTTATTCAAATGTGTTTTGCTTGGTCTTTCAGCTTTTTCCTAGGGTTTTACAGCTGTTACTACATTCTCATCAATTTCTCCAAAATATCTGTCCTCACTGACTGTCACTCCTATTCCACCCTCACTAATCCCCAGTCCTACACAACCACAAGTCTATTTTCTATTTCCACAGATTGCCTTAATCTGAACACTTCATTTTCTTACTGTAATTTTATTATTGTATTTACTCCTTACTCTTTGTTGCAAAAGTCTACACAGATTAAGAATGATGCAACAGCATTGGTTTAACAGAAATGAAATAATTAGAAGCAAGTCGAAAAAAACCTCAGGTGCAGACTACCCAGAAGTTTTAGGGCACAGCATAGAAAAACTTATATTCTTCTAGATGTAGAGATGGAGAAATAAACACCGTCCTTTGCTAAAATTCCTTCAATTTTCACACATGATTTTAAATACTTAATACTTTACCAAATGTTTTAAGTCAGTCATTCTTTCATTCACATATTAGTTGAGCAATATAATATGTATCACACATTATGCAAATTTTTCACAACAGTCCATGACAGAAAGTAGATCTATATTCTTAAATCCCTTTAAAGACAAGGAGGCTGGAACTAAGAGAAGTCAAATGACTCCTCCAATGTTACTCAACTCACACACTGAAAAAAATGAAAATTGAATTCAGGGCTTTTCCCTGCATCGTGTCCATCTTCCATCAAGTTACGGTTCTGCTCTCAAATAGCCCTGTTCTCTTACACAGGCTGTGCAGGAACTAACATCATTTCTACTCTGTAAGCCCCTGTCCCAAGCTCCCTGTGATTGCGGTTTAGATTTTTCTGGAGAGAACAGAACTGCCTCACTCTAATGGACAACATGGGGCTGAGAACAAAACCTCATGTACAAAAGCCTCCTCTCCTGGCTTCCTGTTCCCCGGCCTGTCCCGCATGCAGAAGAAGGGCTTAGCTGTGTGAGCTCTAGAATTCATCCTTCTCTTCATTCACGCCTCAGTACACAATATTCTCTCCTGGTTATTAAATCCCAGGAGGCTTGCTGCAAAATCATAATAAAAAACAACATAAAACAAAATAATGTGTGATCATTTTACAGAAAGAATCACAAGCTAGAAATTCGGTTGAAGGGACAGAGAAACGAGAGGGAAAATGGGGATCACAAAGTCAGACTTCAGGAGCAGCAGCCGCGGCAGGAAAACACCAGAGAAACGTCTAGTCACCTTACCAATCATTGTGGTCTCTTGCTGTGTTTAGTACAGTGTGTTTCAGGGTAGATTGCTGGTTTTCTAGCCCCTGTGTGCCTTCGGGGAGAAGGTACAGGCATTTCCATGAGGTGTGCACATTTAACCCGGGGCAGGAATCATCTTCTGCAGTAGGCAGGGCTGCCTACCTGCAGGCTGGGTTTCTAGAGTGCATTGGCACTAGTCGTCTGTGAGCAGAAACAGGGCCAAGCCAGGCAGGACTGCATTGATGGATTAGTCAGGCTTGTCTTGGTACAGTAACCTAATAAACTCCAACAGTGAAAGGCACCTCTGGTGCTGAGAAGCCCGATTGTTCATAGTAACGGGACTCTCTCCAAAGCGGTTGGTGAAAAATTCAAGTGGTCCTGTCTGCTAGTAATATCCGGGGCACTACCTCATCCATTTAATTAACCCCTAGAGAGCAAGCCAAGGAACTGCTCTGATTACACAATAATAGGTCCATCAGGCACAATTAGGACCCAAGTGAAACATGGCAGTTTGCATGAAAACGATTGAAGTAAACAATCCCAGGCCCTGAATGGGGTTATCTTCCTAATTAACCCTTAGAGGGCTAATCTGTTTGCCTGAACAAAATCTAGCCTTTGCCAATTGGCATGTTGGAGAAAGGATTTTTGCATCAGATCTTGCCGTGCGTGGCACTGGCAGGTGGAAATGACAATCCCCAAAGACCTCTGCTGAAGAACTTCTTGAAAACACACAAAGTCCAGTTAAAGCATCAAATCATGATTTGATGAGGTATTTATTAATAGATCATAGAGAGAGTTCCGAAACAAGGTAGAGACGAGCCAGATCCTTGGGAGTTCAGGATTCCTGCACTCACAGCTTGGGGTCAAGATATGTGATCTCCTCGCCTCCAGTTCCACAGAGCCTTGGTGAAGCTGGCAGCCAGTAGGTCACAGCTTAAGTTATGGGTGCAGTTCGCTTTAAAACTGGGGTAGGGGAGGAGTAAACTGTTGGATTTTCTAGCACAGACAAATAAACAAGCAAACAAAAAGTACCCAAGTCATGTCTCAAAATATATTTCAAAGCCCATGTTTTGGTCTGTCTCCTGCTGAAACTAGATTTGCTTGTTCATTGCCTATCCCCAGCCTCTAGAAGATTGCTTGGTGCAAAATAGGTGTTTCTCAAAAATCAGTTTTTAATAAATATATGAATGATGTTAAAAAATGATACTAAGAGTGAGGGCCTACTAGCAGCAGTGGTTATCTGGGAACATATACTTACTCAGTAAAAAGGGCAATAGCATAGGTGTGGTGGTATTTGACTTTAATGCCAGCACTAGGTAGACTGAGTTCTAGGCTAGACAGGTCTACAATAGTGAGCTCCAGGTCATCCATTTCTACATGGTGAAACATTCTCTAAAAGGGAGGACAATAGTTTCAACTCATATTTATGGTTGTGTTAGTACCTATTTACATTTATAATAATTTAACATTTTATTACTTTAACATGCACACACAAATACACCTGTGTATTAAAACAGAGATCTCTATATGTGTGTGTATGTATCATCTGAAAGTCTAAAATATTAAGACCCAAGATATTGCTTAATAAAAGAGTGAAACTTATTCATTAATGCTCATTTTAAGGGTGTTCCAGGGGATGGAGATGTATTTGCATTAGATATAGTGAGATGTAATGGTATAAACCAGTGTGCTAACCTCCAAATGGGGCTATTACTCTCTATCCTCACTTCTAGTCAAGGAGCTTAGCAATTTTAATTGATGACAAGATTCTAAGGAAAATTATGGAACAGTTTATATAATAAAGAGTGATACTTGATTGTTCATAGGTAAAGGAAACAATATTGGCTTGCTTTTACTTATACCATAAACCTAACATGCACTTTGATAATGGTTTTGACATATATTTTGGCAGCATACTACAACAGAACCTAGTTATTTTGTGAATTTTTCTGTGTCCAAACCAACACAAAGAAGACATGTGTTGTATAAGGATCCAACAGCCTGATTTGCTCAGAGCCCCAAAGTTTTCAGTTGGAGACCCATTAGTCCATTACCTTAATTTACCTTAGATGTAAGCCATGGAGACCTACTAACTGTGCCACAGGGAGAGCTAAGTCTCCATGATTTTGATTATCAGAACAGTGACAAATACTTAAGCCAATGAAACCACCTACTGATTGTGTGCCACAGGAAGAGCCTGAATTCTTCTCCATGATTTTTAATTGTCAGATCAGTGGCAGAAATCACATGCATAATACATTTGATCAGCAGAAGAGAGCTGGGCTTGGCAAATATCAGTGCTTGGCTTATTTTTCATTTGGGCAGATGAATACTAAATGCTGGCTTTCATCTGCCTATTTACCATGGTTATTGAGATATCTATTCAGGGGCAGCCACACAGCAATCCCAGTATGAGGCCATGAGCTCGTGCTGAGAGGAAAGGCTTCCCACCTGGGCTCTCTGTGATCCTGAAATTGTATCATGACCTCAACTCCTTTGGGGCTTCCTAGGTGGAAACCTTAGCAGGGAGAATAGGAATGCTCTTGAGGCTTGCACCAGACCCCTTTCCACAGCTATCTCAAGAGCCCTGGGCTTAGTTTTTTCTTATTGAGCTGATATCTTTAAATGATAAGATTGGGGGAAGTAAAAATTTGTACCTTTTTCTGGAGAGATAAAAATTTCCCCTCTCTTTTCCTGTGTCCCCAGGCTTATGGAGATATTTAAAATATAGAAAACATCTTTAAGAAACACATCTGGTCTCTGAATGCCCAATGTGCTTTACATACCTGGGAGTCAGATTAGGCTGTCAATATAATCTGAACAATAATGTGTTATTCACATGTCTATGAGGCCATCAATGTCCTTGATTGCTCTTCCCATAATTCTTCAGAATTAATGGTGTTTAGTGAAGCAACTTCTTTTTAACTTCTACTATGTGCCTGGTTACAGGCTACAGTTAAAAGCCCATCTTAAAATTCTACACCTGATCACCATTCTTTCTCCTGAGACTTAGATACAATCTAGATCTTTCATTCATTACTTGCTTGATAAGCAATATCTGCAGATAAGGAACTGTGTGTTGGTTGTCATTTTATGCCAGGGCTCAAGTTTCAAAATATGCAGAATCACATACCTTTTTTGATGTTTTCCAGCACAAAATATTTTACAGTCATATTGATTTAAAAAATCATCATGGAAGATGAAATAATACAGATGCTCTTTCAGTTTTAATTAACTAGGGACCCATTAACAATCAACAAGGGGTTTCTTGTTAAATTGTACACCGAAGAAAGTTGACAATAAGAATGCTACATATTTAACCCCAAATTGTAGGTTTGGGAAAATTTCCTGAACTCTCATATGTTATTTTTATTGGCTTGAATATCATAAGGGAAATGGTGTCTCACTCAAAATAAAGCCTACTACATTTGATGATCAGAATATACATGTGTTTTTGTGTTGGTGGAGATAGCTCAAAACCCCAGCTAGTGGGCCAGCGTCGAGAGTCCATTTGTACCCGTGATATGCCCTGTGGCCACTCACACCTCACTTTGTCTCCATGGGATGAGTCTTTCCTATAGCAGATGTGGCCATTCACACTTCACTTTGTCTCCATGGGATGGGTCTTTCCTATAGCAGATGTGGTCACTCACACCTCATTTTGTCTCCATGGGACGGGTCTTTCCTATTGCAGATGTGGCCACTCACACTTCTCTTTGTCTCCATGGGACAGGTCTTTCCTATAGCAGATGGCTTGTTGTTTGGTTAGTTGACTTTGAACAGTTAATGCTCTTGATGAATTCTAGGATGATTACAGCTTCTAGGTGTTAAGAAAACCTTGATAAGACATCCATTTTCAAAACAGAGGGCACCGTTTAAATAAACCTTTTTAAAAGATTTATTTTATTTTAATTATGTGTGCCTATGTTGCAAGTGTGCACAGAAACCACAGATGTTAGATTCCCCCTAGAACTGGAGTTACAGGTGTTTGTAAGCTATCCAATGTGGGTGCTAGGAACCAAACTCAAGCCCTCTCCAAAAGCCAATCTATAATCCATGGGTTTCTAATGGCATGGTATTACCAGTGAGATCAGTATTGGCCCTGAGTTATTTTCAAAGTATCATCAATTGAACTCAACTTGATTACCACACAATGCTAGAAAGTAGATATCCTAGGATCACCTTTGTTCCTTTCTATTTGAGGCAAGAGTGTTAGAAAGGTCAAGTGTCTTGTTACAGGCATATATCCTGGGGCTGTCTGTAGTCACTTAATATACACTTTAATTCTCCCCATTATTTTCTTAATTTAGAAGTAAATCTCATCTAAGGAACTCTATTCAGAAACTTTAGAATACAGTGATCTTAAAAATCAGTTTCTTAGCATGATTGACACTGCTGACATATCTAAAAGATCTTTGCTCCCCTCTTTGATTTGCACCCCAGATTGCTCCTATTTTATAAAAACACAGTTTTTCTATTAATTCATGTATACATCCACTTATGCACACATTTAGGCTGTTTGTGTTAGCTCAAGTTACTGTAACAAAATATTGCAGAGCAGGAAGTTCCAATAGGACACTGCTTTCTTCAGCTGGGGAGATAGCTCAATGGTAAAAGCACTTGGTGAGCAATCACGAGGACCAGAATTTGGATCCAGCACCCACTATCAAGCCATGTATCCTTCAAATGCCTGTAACTCTAACTCTGAGGCATCCAATGCCCCCTTTCACATATGTACACATACACAGGCACAAGTACATATACATATACTCATACACATACATATACACAAATATATATATATATATATATATATATATATATATATATATATATGGCAAACATCTTCTGAAAAGGTACTTATTTCTCACAGTTCTTGAGCCTGGGAAGTGTAAGCATTAAATGTTGGCAAGGCACATTTTATTTAGAAGCCCCTTCTTTATTTAAAAGCTGTTATCTTGTTACATACTCTGACAATTTCTTTTTTTCCTGTGAACATGGGAGAGAAGAGAGCAAACTTTCTTATATCTCTTTTATAGGAGTATATAAAGTATATATATATATGCATACATATATATATTTACTCATATATATATATATATTATATTTTTATTATATATATATATATATATATATGAGTAAAGACCCATTCTCATGATTTCATCTAATACTTATTACCTCTCAAAGGCCTCATTTCCAAATGCCATCATGCTGTGGCTTAGAGCTTTACTACATGAATTTTTGGTCTATAAAATAGATTTTTTTCATTTAGTAGCAATTGTCACCTAATAGGTTGTGATAATTTAACTCATCAGTTAAAGAAAAGTTGACCTTCAAAACAATTTGGATTTTTCCTAGCAGGAATTCTTAATTCTACTGGTTATGGTAACACATCTGTAATCCCAGCATGTGAGTAGTGGTAGCATCAGGATTATAAGCTCAAGGGCAGCTTTGGGCACATAATAAAGTTAGAAATAAGTAATAAAATAAAAACAAAATACATTTTTATATTCACCTTACATTACAGGAAGTCTCAGAGGGGCAAAGTCAAGTTTTGATCTATACTTTTGTGTTCAAATCCAACACTTTGTATGCCAGTTATTAAATTATTAATCAATTTGGTCATGCAAAACATTGGTAGAGAATTCACTTTATACTTGGTGTAATTCTTGTGAATTCAAAAGTGAACAAAACTCACAGAATCATGTTACCTCTTGGAAGCTCATATTCTAAACCATTTATCCTTCAGAGATACACAGCCAGGAAGGGCAGGTATACAAAACAAACCCACACCGTGGGAATCATAGAGCAGAAAGGTGTCTGAAGAGCAAAGTCAAGGCAATTTAGCAGGCTCTAAGGGACACAGACTGGTTTTGACATAAAAACTCAGAAATTATAACCCATGGAGAAGTACTTCTCATGAAGTCTGGGGGAAAAGTGAAATCAAAATGCAAGCAAGAAAGGGAAGGAGATCACAGTTTTCACTGGACTGCCAAGCACTGTTTGGTCTTTCCTGAAGTAGTGGTAAGTAATTCTGAGTACAGATAGAGTAGGGAAGGCACCATGAAGGAGGGGAGGTAAATCAAGTTGTGTGCATGCGTGCATGCATGTGCTTTGCATAAGAGCTGGTTGGTCATATTTTTAACCGAAAACAAACAGGAACTATTCTCATTGTAGAGAAAGTCTATTGACAAACCTTCCCATTTGCTTTTATCTCCGTAGGACCTGGCCTAGTAACAGTTTCATATTTGACCCACAGCTTGGGATCTCATATGCTTTCTGAATGTCTTTCTCACACCACTCAAAAATGGAATTTCAACTCTGAGAGTTTCTGGCTGTTCAATTTCACCAGATTTTCTGAATGAATAGCAACATTTAGTGCTCAGTGTTCCTGAGGCTGAGCTCATGGAGAAAGCAGAGATACCTGAATTATAAGGTCATCCCATTTCTGCAGCAAGTTGCTTTGCCATTTCCAAGGGGATCCCATCGGTGGTGGTTACTAAGTGAGGCGATTTAATTGGTGGTTTTAACTTCCAAATGATCATATAAAAATGAAAGCTCTTTCAGAGATTGCTGGCGAGTGTGCCTGTGCACCACAGATGGATGCAACAGAGCGGGTGCACTGGGTGAAGCCAGCTCAGAGGTGCAGAAGGAAGAGTGGCATGTTCATACAAGCTAACTTAGGTATCCTTTCCTGAATGTCAGGATTCTCAACCAATGTCACCCACGTCACCTAACCTTGGGAAAATTCCCCCAGTCACTGAAGATCATTCCTCTTATATGATTTACTTTCAGCCATTTTATTTTTAATTTTATCACTAGATACGTTTGTGCCAAACTCCCCTCAACTTTGGCCTATAAATATTCTAGAGAATTTTTAGTCATGAACAAGAAATCACTTTCCTTTTTTTTGGAGGGGGGCAGAGAGGTATGTGCCTTATGTATGGTTACAACACACTAGGATCTTTCCTTTTGAGTCTTTATCTGCATTTAAAATGTTTACACGGTCCCTGCCAAAACCCACACACACACTAATTATGTAATTGTCCCATGTTCTCATCTTAAATCTCAGGATGACTTATCCATTTACATATACATCACAGTCATGTTTCCATTCCATATAAAACATAGTCTGCAAACCCTAATGTCTTAAATATTAGAACAAATAAATATTGCGACAAACCTTATTAATAATTTTTGTGTAGTATTATGTGACCATGGACCAGAAGAAATATTGTTTTCAAAAGTATATTAAAGAAGTTGGGGAATTGTTTACATGTCTACACAGGACCTTTGTACTATGGCCTGAGGCCTTTTTATTTATAGAAGTTCTTGAGGCTCTTATTACCAGAAGATGCCATGTAAATTCTGTTTTTACTGTAATGACCAAAATCAAGCAAGGAGAGTCATGACTTAAGCTATAGTGGACTCAGAATCATCCATTACAGACAATCCAACAGAACTGCCCATCTTATAGAATCAAGTAAGGGTGATGCTAACCTTCAGGTGTTTATGGTAAGCATTTAGAAATGTGGAAGATGGATACTCCTGCTCTATTGAGGAGTTTTTGAAAGTAAATTGCCATCATTCTTTTTTTTGGGGGGTGGGGGTTAGAGGGTATGGTGTATTGAATGTAATTGACCCCCATAGGCTCACAGGGAATGGCACTATTAGGAGGTGTGGCCTTGTTGGAGTAGGTGTGGCCTTGTTGGAGGAAGTGTGTCTCAGTTCACTTCTTGCTTCTTGAGGATCAAGACATAGAACTCTCAGCTCCTCTCCAGCACCATGTCTGCCTATACACCACTGTTTCCCACCATGATGATAAAAGACTAAACCTCTGAAACTGTAAGCCAGCCTCAATGAAATGTTTTCCTTTACAAAAGTTGCCATGGACATGGTGTCTCTTCACAGAAATAAAACCCTAACTAAGACAGGGGGGTTATCATCCTTGCACTAGTTGAAGTAATGGTCCAAAGTGCTAAACAATCATTGCCAAGTAAGTTTCTATCATATTTAGAACACTTGAGTAACATAAAATGGAGTGTGTGGTGTCCCTTCTTATTTCTCTGTTTATGTCTATTTAATATGGCTCTGTACTTGGATAACCTTATACTCTTTGGCTGTTTGTACCTTTTCAACTTCTCACCCCTGTTTGTACTTATTCATTCTATCCTAACTGATCGCTGCATTTTTTTGGGTGTGTGTGTGTAAATTTCTCCAGGGCTTATCACCCTGTGAAGCTTATCTTTTGCTGGCTTTTCTCTAGATGGTTTTATATGCACATGTGTATGACACTCAAGCTAACTTGTATCAAATCCCTACTTGCATCAAGAGGCCTGAAAAATACAACTGGTTAGTTAGTTGTATCTCCACTTAAGGTATAAGGAGTGCACTAACACTAGAAACATTGACTCTTGGACCCAAATCAGCTACTAATTGAGTGATAAAAATTAGACATGCATCCAGGTGCATCTGAGTCTAAAGCTTCAGTTCTTTCTGCGCTTCGTGCTCTTCATTCTGTCAGAAACACAAGTTTAATTATAAAGATAGACACAGATGATGTAAAATATACTTGTGGGTTGTGCTCTCTGTCCTAGGATGAAAACATAGAAAGTCAGAGACTGTTCACTAATAACATGACTGCCTGAGTTGTTATCATTCTGTTTTCAAGTATCTGAGATCTAGTATATGTGGTATAAGTCTTTAGAAAATGTGCTTGTAATAGTCTTGTTAGAGTATAGGTTTTCATTAGAAGAAAAATCTTACCTTCCGACAACTTCTTCCATTAAGTACTTAACCACAAATAGTCTCTTTTGTAGTAACCCAGCACAAAGCATGACTGATTCCAAACAAACAGCGAAGGGACTGATTCACCTTTTTCCATCTGTGTGTTTTCAGGGAAGAGACATGCATGGTGTTCTGTCTGTCTTCAACACCACAGGGGCAGAGTCTGGAAACTCTGCTCCTCACTCGGTATTCTGAGACCTGTCCTCTTACAAACTGCAAAGAGATACACCTTTAACCTCCCCTCTCAGGATTCTCTGAAAGAGTGGGCATGCCGGGGAACATTAAATAGAGTTTGCATTGCCTACATTCTCTATCTCTAAGTTTCAGGAGAGACCAAAAACTTCAACATCCCCACCATATAGCTAACTTGGCAGTAGCATCTCAATACAAAAGTGAATCTTGACAAAATAATTTGCCTAACTAGACTTCCCTTGGTATGAAGAACCATGTGTCTTACCAACAGGACTCTAAGTCATTCCCACACCTGACTTGAGCTTTGAAACAATAACCACTTGGTAAATGAGGCAGAAACTTTCCTTCTGTGTGGTTTTTTTTTTTTTTTTGGCTAGGAAGTGAGGTAGGAACATCACAATTATATTTTATTCATGTTATTTGTACTTTCACCAGCATAACATATCCTAGATAGCCATTCAAATACTTTTGCCAAAAGGCCATGTCTGGACCATTTAAAGACATGAAAAAGCAAGGTTGTAGAGCATACTTGTGTTTATGTGACTTAAACTAAAAACACAAGATACTGTCTGGAGTCTCCACTCCATTAAGTTCTAATTTTTTTTTCTGCTTCTCAGTGATTACAGACAGGCTTGGTATTTAATTAAAGTTCTCTTTCTTGGTGCAATATCTTCATGATGACTCATGACCTCTTCACTGGACACTTCTATTCTTGCCTTAGCTGCCTAGACTTCATCAACTAGTGCTGTTCCAGCATAGCTCACCTCCAATTTTCTTCCTGAAAACCCACTGGCTTCTCTGGGGAAAAATCTTAAACTTCCATATCACTGTTCATCAACAAAGCAAGTCAGGACTGGAACTCAAACTGCGTAGTACCTTGGAGGCAGAATCTGATGCAGAGGCCATGGAGGAATGCTACTCACTGGCTTGGTCTTCATAGCTTGCTCAGTCTGCTTTCTTATAGAACCCAGGACCACGAATGCAGGGATGGCCCAATCCAGAGTGGACTGGGCCCTCACACAGACCCCTAATTATGAAAATACTTTACAGGCTTGCCTATAGCCCAATCTTATGGAGGCATTTTTCTTAATTTGGGCTCCTGACTCTCAGAACACCAGCCTGTGGCAAGCTGACATGAAATTATCCAGCACACCTGAGGTACTGAAAACTTACTTAGTTCTTTGATAGGTTTGTTAAAACAAAAGCAAAAACAGAAGCAATAAACAAGTGAGAGGAAGAACGAGAGAAGGACAGAAAGGACCTTCTTTTGATCATAACCTCATACTCACTCTCTAGCAGAATGGACTTCTTACAGTGGACTACTCTATTGCATCCTTGAAGGAATTGTGATGCACCCTAAACTTGAGAAAGTGATGTAGTTTTGATCTGTTTCCAATTTGCATGTGTTAGTGATTAAATGGTGGTTAAAAAAGTCTGTTTTTGACATTTGAAGATTACCAAATAAAACAAATATCATTTATGCTTAAGGATATGCTGGTAATTTATTGATAGAACACATTTTCCTTTATTCTTTCTTTGAGTACTTCATCCGTGTGAATGTGAAGGATAGGTTGCCAAGAGAAAGACCTATACCAGAGAGAGGCTACTGAAGCCTAGTGGATGTGAATTAGTCAGTAAATGGTGGTTTCCCCCAAAACGGAAATGCAAGTAGGAAGGCAACTGAGAGGATCTTAGTGGACCACAGTCTTATTGTCAGCAGTGACTGAGGAATGGGGAGAAGAGATGCAGCTCTGAAAGATGAACTGGGACACTGTCTTTGTTTCACAAAAGAAATAATCAACAACGGGTTTGTGTGTGTGTGTAGAGAAATAGAGAGATAGCTCCAGGACACAGGGTACTTGCTGTGTTGCCGAGACCTAGGTTCAGCACTCAGCATCTACACAGTAGCTACAGTTCCAAGGAATCTGATAGCCCATCTAGCTTCCTAATTCACCTGCACACAGATGGTGCACAGGTAAAAACATAGGTACACACGCACGTGCGAACGTGTTCGGGAGGATCTTTTTTAAAAAACCTTCACAGAACTAGATATTTCTAAGTGTATTTTAAAAAGGCACCCTTACTTTAAAAACTATGTGAATAAGCAGGAAAAAGCACAGTGGTGATAGGAGCTGCTTTGTATCTCACAGTGTTATCATAGGTCATCCCACACTTACCTTGCTCTATTTTGGAGCAAGGATCCCAGTTTCTTCTACTAGAGTCAGAACGTATTCTAATTAAATTTATTTTTAGAAAGAAATAACAATGAAACTATAGGCTCAATCTTAAAATTCGGTGTCTGTATAACTAATGGTACTCCAAAAGAAGTGTGATGTCTAAGAAGAGGAAGAATCCTGGGGAAGTGCAGCCCTTCAGAACCCTACCCTCCTCTGACTGGTATTTTTATTTAGGGTTTGTTAAGAATTTGCAGGTGACCAGAAACTGAAGTATATTATTATGCTTCACAAGAGAATCTCAGCTGCCTAGAAATATAAAACTTAATGAAGTTAATTAGAAAGTAACACTTGGATATAAGTGCATCTTATTAGACACAGTTTCACAGTTTAGCAGATAAAAATAACATGGCTTTAGAGAACAATGTATCAAATATAAGGAAGAGATAATAAAAAGCATTAATATAGTATCCACACCCAGAGGATGCCAGGAAAGACTTGACCAGCACACATTGACCTGTCTAAAGTCACTGTAGGCTATTCCTCATGTATTTCAGGCTTCCCATACTCTCTTTTCCATTACTTCCATGACTGCATGTTGCCTCATTATATTGACAATACTACTTTACTTCACCATGATCCATGTTAACTAATGAAGGCTGAATTTCTAAGAGTTTCTTGTAAGTGTCCTCTTCTCTATAAATATATGCCCCATAGGCGATGACATTCACTTCCAAGGCCTAAATGCATTTTCAGGATGATAACTCTGGATTCACATATCTATATTCAATCTTCATTGTTATGTCAGGATTGTGTATCCCACATTTTCACATATGCAGTTGGGCACTGTATCAAACAGCACAACATTTGCTTTTGAGCATAGGCTATTTTATTCTAAGCTGCTTAGCCTTCCACCTGCTCCTTTACAGTAATAACTATCATTCTCAACTCAGTTGTTGAAGAGAAACATCTAGGTATCATTTTTGAAATTTATGCTCCCTTTATAACCTGCCCAGCACCTAACCTCCAGCTCCACCTCCAGATCAGCTCCTGATAACAGGACAGTTGTTATCTGCACCACTGAATCATGGCCCAAGGCATCAAAATCCCCATGAGTTCAGCGGCTTTCTGTTTGACTCCCTGATTTCAGTAGGGCTTCCTGAAGGACATTTTCTAAAGCCAAAGCTAGTTTTCAAAGCATGTGTGAGCTTTTCTCACATCCTTATTGTAAGCTCTCCGATGGACACTTATTGTAATGAAAGAGAATCTGATTTCTACCCAGACACATACTTAACTGATATGGTGTGGTACCGTTTTTCCAGTCTTTCCTCTTTCTCTCACTTATTCACTGAAATCAGACCACAGTGCTTTTCCTCCTGGTTTCCAACCATCAAATTGAGTCCTGCTCCGGGGATTGGTTCTTGCTGGACCTATGGCTTGAGTCCACAACATCTTCAATGTTTTAATTTTTAAACCATAAATTTGTTTATCTGGGGGAAGAGCTGGCCATGGTGTAGTTAACAGAAGAAAATGTGTTTCAGGAACTGAACTTAGATTGCTAAAGGCTTGAGGTCTCCCCCTAAGGCATCTCACTGACCTGGCCTGCATCATCATTTTTTTTTTTTTTGTAGTTTTTTGGTAATGATTCATGAATTTACTTATTATCCCTCATGCTGGGGCCATACTAATCTGCATCGTATCATTCCAATTTTAGTATATGTGGGGCAAAGTGAGTGTTTGTGTCTCCATTTTCCTGTAATTATTTTGTTCTTGTCATTTGTATTTTAGTTCAATGTTTCCTCCTCAATTAGGACTTCTTCCTGTCCCAGTTTCTAGCAGAGCCTCCTCTCTGACTATCTTCAAGACAAGCATCACTCAATGACAATTATCTTTCTTGTTTCATTATTGATCCTCTACCCTCAGAGTCTCTGCACTAGTGAGATCCTATCTTTAATCCATCAAGTTGGATGCAGATCATGGCATATAGGAGACAGTGCCTGTTGAATTATGTATTATATAAATTAGTGATGAAAGATTTAGTTTAGATATGTAAATTCTAATGAGTGCGTCATTAATCAAGAAAGATGACTGCGAGTCGGTATATTCAGCTTTAGTGAGATGAAACTATGTAGGGAGAACCAGACCTTTGGGCTTCTTTAACAGAAAAGAAAGAGGATAGAGGGCAGCAATTTGTAACACTAAGATGACAACAAGTCGCGTTTTCATTTATCCAGATTTGATCTCCTCTTCCGGTGGAGTCTCTAGACCAATACTGTCAGGTAGGTTTTCTCAGCATTGCAGACATTTGGAGTTGTTGCAGGAACTGCTCCAGGCATTGTGGGATATTTAATAGCATTCCTGGTTTCTGGCCACTAGATCCAACAGTTTATTCAGTTATGACAACTGAAAATATCCCCTGACATCACCAAATAGCCCCAGAGGGAAGGAGAAATAAAATCAGCTCTGGCTAAGATGGGCTATTCTAAGGTTTCTTCCACACTCAGATTTCCTTCACATTTAGCAACTACATGAATTATATGGAAGACCTCAGCTTTGAGGGCATAATCTTCAAAAGGAAGTGAAAAGCAACAGTGACTTCCGTGGTGGTACATGATGAGTGATGTTTATTGGAGCACACAGGTAAAATTTAAACTTTCAAAGAGAAGAGTATTAAGTTATAATGAGTACTACAAACCTTTCAGATACAAAGGCCCAGACACTGGATAGAGAACGATGTGTGTAGAGTCGGTGACTGTCAGCTCTGTCACAGAACAGCTGTGTGAGCTGGGGTGTGTTACCTAATGGGGCTGATTATGTGTCTTCTTCTTTCTGCCAGGAAGTGCAAACCCTGTATTTCAGAGGCCTCATAAGACTAAATGAAACAAGGGATGAAAATGACTGTGTAGCACAAAAGAGATTCTCTTTTGGTGGCGATATTTTTTTTTTTTTAAAACTGAACAGTTTGTGTCATACAAAAGTAGCTAATGATGATAAAGAATTGCTCTATAGTGAAAGTATTCAGGAGCTGACCTTATGATGCACGTCAGACAGAGTCTGACAGGAGTCAAGTACCAATTAAGCTACTGCCTTCCGCTTACCCAAGGGCCTCTTGATCATAGCGACCTTCTTAACTGAGTCTCTCATCTTTATTCCTGGAGCTGACTTTCACACTCTTCACCTCTATTTTAATAATTTTATTTTCAAGGTTTACCTTTGATGCCTTTGAGGAGTAGATTGGGCACTCTTGTGCCACCTTGGATTTTAAAGAACAAAGGTGGGAGAAAAAACGCAAAAGAAATTCAGACATTTGGGGTTCCATGGATCTTTGTAGCAGGGACTGTTCAGGGCACTGTAGGATATTAACAGCATTCCTGTTCTCCTACAGAAACCTCACTGAAACAGGGAAAGCATCAGGGATCACCTTCAAGTGTTGATTTCCAATGACCTCATTGCAATTTGGTAATGGAATCATAAGTCCTGCCAGTACGCTCGGTTCACTCTGTGCACAAACTCAGTAGAAAAATCATCAATGTCATTTTAAGGTGCCAGACTTTGAAATACGGCTATTGATTGTCTGCTTAGGGAAGAAACCCGCAAGACCATCTCAACATGGACCTGAGTCACACCATAACAACTTTTCATTCCCACAGAGAGGTATCACAGAGAGGTAGGCTCTATGATACATCATGGGCATAACATTTTGAAAAGAGAGTAGACAAATGAACTGAAAAATAGTCATTTAAAATTCTCAAAATATGCTTTCAAAGCCATATTCATTTAGTTTCTCTGTATTATTTGATTTAAAAAAATTTTACAATGAGAAATATCCCAGTTAAATATAGGGCCCTTTGCCATTCACCCTTCCCTTGCCCACCTTTTATCCTTCCCTTACTCCCTAAATTGTTTTTTTGCACTTGAGATATTTCCCTTAGTTTTCCCTTTCTCTAGATTGTCCTGCCATTTTATTGCCTCTCAGTCAGAAAACTCAAGAGCCTATATTCTACATGTGACTTATGTTGAACTATAAGGCCTGTGTTTATGAGTTCAAATGTTCCCTTGGCATTGTTTTTATGACTTGTGGGTTGCTTTGTGCTGCCTAGCCCCTAGTATATGTTACTGCAGTCACAGCGCTGGTCTGGTCTTAGCATAGCCTTGGTATTGTAGCTCCCCTTCCTTATCTGTTTCCTGATTGATTTAAAAATCATGTCTAAGATTTCAATCCGCTCTTTAGGAGTAGTATCACTTTCCATGCGACACTCAGGCATGGCTAAACAGCACATCTAAAACTGATTTCCAAGCTGGACACACTTTTTGCAACACAAGACATCCCTATGGGCAGTAGTCTAAGTGTTTGTTCAGGAAAACCTTGTGAGTCTGTAGTCCCTGGCTGTGACCTTAGCCATCTTTGGACTCTTGTTTGGTTGTTTTAAGGGATGATCTGTCCTCTCATTGCTATGCCCCTCGGGACAGTGGAGACCTATCTTATTTTTCTTCTAAGGATGAAAACTCTTCAGGAGTGGTCAGAGAACAAGGAAGATGGTTCTTTTCTTCCTCATAACATGTTGGCTACTACAAATGACTCTGTCAGAGTGGTGTAGCTGTCAACCTGCTCATCTTCACACATCTCAGAAGGATGGGGTCTCAGGAATTATGCCTCCCAGAACCCCCTCAGTTTTACAGTTCAAGGTTGGGTTCTGCATTGTAGAATGTAAACAAAATGCCACAAACGTAATGACTGGTGAGAAACAGCTAAATGCCTCAAAATGGGAGTTGTCTTCCTTTCTTAACTATGCCTACTGATGCTACTGTTTAGGGTACATGAACCAAGTCTAATCCACTTTTGACATCAGACATATTTATTAATAAATGGTGATCACTTCTTCTTAACAGTGTTAACTTCAAAAATTACAAAACCTGGACCTGACCCTGGATCAAGTAAAAGCGAGAAAGGGGTAAAGAACACTTAAAAGGACACATGTGTTTAGAAATTCATAGAAAAGAGTAGTTGGACATTGTGTACCAAGTCAAGATTAGGATCCATTTTAAATTAACTACTAATGATCATACTGTCATCTTCCTGTGTTATGCATAGCTTCCTAGAACTTCTTGGACTTAAGAGTACAATCTGCTGCTGAATTAATGAAAACTGGAAAGTCCTGACGTGCAGGAGCAGGGAAGGAAGTGGGTACACCCAAAGCCCCAGGACATCTGCCATCTTAAAGAATGCGTCACAGGCTGGTGTGGGGTTTCATATTGTTTCTCAGACATTGTCTTTGTTGATGTCAGAAGCATCGTAAATAAGCTTTTTTTTTTCATTTTCTTTTTATATATCCAGGTAACATTATATAGGCTGGGAATGTATTTATATATTTTGGAATCTCTCTCTCTCTCTCTCTCTCTCTCTCTCTCTCTCTCTCTCTCTCTCTCTGTGTGTGTGTGTGTGTGTGTGTGTGTGTGTGTGTGTATGTGTGCACGTAACAACAATTAAATAAAAAGAGGCCGTGAATCTGAGGGAGAGCAAGGGGCATTCATGGGAGGAGTTGGAGGAAACAAAGTGAAGAGAAATGATGCAATTATATCATACTTTCAAAATATTAAAAATTACTATTAAAACTAAAAAAAATTATTAAAACTTTAAAAATCATAAAATAACTTAAAGGCACATATGCTTCATGTTCTTCACGTTCTTGGGAAAGCCAGGAGCTGCACATTTAGCTCTCAGGCAAAGCACTACACTAACGGTGATATTCATGCTATAGCTCCATGCCACCTCCCTTCCCCACCCCGCTTTTTCAGCTGCTTAGCCAAGTACAGTGAAAGGTTCTTCTTCTTCTTCTTTTTTTTTTTTTTGTAGTCTTTGAGTTCATCCTACAGAAAACAGCATCTCACTGGTTTCCATTTCTAACCTTAGGACATACCCATTAGCCTTCAGTACGCCACAATTAGCTTCATTGTTAATAACGGTATGCCTTGATACCAATACTACTCATCCACAGAGCATGCTCCTTGGATGAGTAGTAAAACAAGGGAAGGGACCAGATTCTACAGTTCAGATTTTGACTCTGTTGTTAACAAGATTTGAGAGAGAGATTTATAACTAATCTGGATATCTATCAGCATTTATGTAAAATGAGGATAATAATAATCCCTCAATATTTAGAGAGAAAGATTAACTCTACACCCTCTTCTAGTAAAGGGAAAATAAATGGCACAAGTGAAGAAGCTTGAAGTCCTCGCATGTTCTGGGCAAGACACCATAGCTGCTTCTAGAAGAGACACACAGATCCTGTCTGAGGTTGCATTGACGCACTTCCCTCTCACCCCAATCTACCTTTCTGATTAAAGTAAAGATTCAGAAGCCAGTTCATCTTTACAAATGCTAGTTAGTGTTCAGCATTCCATCTGGCTCTGTCTGCCTCCTCCCATCCTCCTTACTCTGCCTTGGAGCTCACTGATGGTGTCTAAGGCATCATGTCTCAGGTCCATGCTTTCTGGATATGAACAAAACATACAATGTGCCACACAGGGAAATCACAGTGCTTTCAACATGGGATTAAGGCCAAACGAACAATCAAATGATGTTCCTAAAACAAACAGCTCAGACCATATCTGAGTGAGTAAGAATGACAGATATGGTGAGCATTGATGGTGAGCATTTTTATAATGTGGGATCATGCACACAGTTGTGCTGTATTGAGCTCTTATCTTTTACTACATATTAGACACTGTGTGTCTTCTATGTTATATGAACCATGACTTCAGTTCTTACCCTAGCCATATGAGGTAGTGCTAAAAACCAATTCTGTCAGGTATACATGATGCCAAGCCACGGTAAGGAACTTGCTCAAGGTCACAGAGTTAGCACATAGTAGAATACAATTTAGACTCTGCCAGAGAGACCTCAAGTACCTGCTCTTTATCTCTGTGCAAGTTACCCCGGTGCAGTAGGCAACAAAGCCTGGGCTCTGCCTCTTCAAGAATTCTTCGACTAGTTCTGCTGCTCTGCTGCCTTGCAGATAAAAATGTGAGAAGCAATTTATATAGTGCATTTTCCTCCAGAATGAAGGGACTCATTTCCTTGTCACAGAGCTACAGACACCTCTGTGGAAAAAAATATCCATGGTCATTACCAGGGGCATTAGTGCCTGTCTCTGACAAGAAGCAAAGGTTTCTTTGTTCTGATAATGACAAAGATGGGCATCTGGGTGAGGCCAACTATGACAGTTCAGAGTATCTGGCTTTCAGCCTGCTGACATCTTAGGGTCGTGAAACTCAAGTCATTTACAGCCTATATTTAGTGTGGCAATTAATGCATGGTAAGCATCCATTCAACATCAGTTTCCCTTAACTGTCACCTTTGCCAAAATTCTTAATATTTTTTCAATTAAATATTAATATCAGACACATTGTGGCACCATTTCAACATTCAAGAAAGCTTTCTGTTCCTGAAAATGGCATTTTAAAAGCCTCTGCTTCATCCGAGAAGGCAGCATGCTGCCGGCCTAAATAATCCCTAGTCATTGGAGAGCCATTTTCACCCTCAGCTAGGAGCATCAGTGTTGGCAGACTCAGCTCTGAGGAAGCCTGGTCCACTAACCATGGTCAGTGAATGCCTTGAAACTGTCTTTTCCAGAAGCCACCCCTTTATAAATGCAGCCACCTCCAGCCATGCCGAGTTCTGGAAATCTAACCAGAGTCACTTTTGAGCAGCTCACAGTGAGTGAGCATTCTTCAGGAAGGTCACTCTGTCAGGTTGACAGTTACATTTTTGACAAATTCAGAATTTTCCAATACATTTTTACATATATGACAGTCAGACGGTCCGCCAGGTGGTAAGGCTACAATAAATATGATTTGAACTAGGAGCTCTTTGAAAGGGTCCAGAAATAATAACAAGCATAAAATATTTCCCAAGAACAAGAATTCTTTCAATAAAAACTTGGTATAGTGGATGTGGCTTAATTAAGAAAGAAAGTGATTAGTAGATGTGAAACTTTGCAGTGGAGGAAGAGTAAGCAAATTGCAATGCTAGATAAGCTGTGGCAGAGTGTGTTAACTATGAACAAGGGAGTGTATATGGTGTAGGAGTCCCAGTTTAGCAAGCTCTAGCAAAAAAAAAAAAAAAGTTGTTTATCTCTACGTCTTCTCCCATCATCCCAATGCAGCATCTCCAAATGAACAAACCCACTAAATCTGCTAACAAACAAACAAACAAACAAACAAAAAACCTTTGTAGGTACATGTGGTGGTTTGAATGAGAATGCCCCCCACAGGCTCATATAGTTGCATGCTTATTACCCATAAATTGTTTAGGAAGGATTAAGAGATGAGGCCTTGTTGGAGGAAGTTTGTCACTGGATTCAAAAGCCCTCACCAGGGCCAGTCTGCCTTTCTGTCTCTGTCTCTGTGTGCACGTGCATGTGTGTGTGCGTGTATGTGTGTGTGTGTGTGTGTGTGTGTGTGTGTGTGTGTGTGTCTTTCTTTCTCTCAGGCTGATGCCTATAGATCACTATGTAATCTCTTGACTACTGCTATAGCACCATGCCTACTTATCACCATGCCCTCCACCATGATAGTCATGGACTTACCCTCTGAAATTGTAAGCAAGCTCCCAACTAAATGCTTTTCTCTCATACATTGCCTTGGTCATGGTGTCTTCTCATAGCAATAGAACAGTAACTAAGACAATGCATCTTCCATGATGTTATGTTTGATAGAGAGTATCGGCATCTCATTCTATATGTCTTACATTAGGAAAACATGCACTGACATTACAAAGGCACTGTGTGCCTCATAACCCATGCAAAGGTTCCATATATATGCTAATGGGGGTATTAATGTTTTTCTTTTGAGTACCCGCAAACATTTAAGAAGCTTACCATTAGAATTAGTGTTCTATTTTCATGTCTTTCATTAGCAACATTAGTGATGAACTTATACTGAAAAGGATACTTCTGTACCATGCCTCTTTACTACTCAATGAACCCTAAAGGGCAATTTGAAATTCTTAAAAGGGAGCAAACAAAGTCATTCTCTCACTTAAGTTAAGGTTTCATGGTAATATAGCACATCTTTGGTGGTATCTTTATAGAAATAGGAAATGAGACATAGGTGCACACTAATTGCAGAAAATCCACTTCGGAAGTAATTTCTTTGGAAGTAATTAGAAGTGAACTAGACACATATAAACCAATGATATGATATTTAAAAATTTTAATAACAATCTAATTAGGTCCTACAATTAAAAGTTTAACATTATGTCTGAACTCTAAAATTTTCCAATCCAACCCATAATTAAATCTTATTTCTCTCAGAAGACAGAGTAGGAACTTTAGTATAACCCACTGAAGAAAAACACATATCATTAGCGTAAGATTATCCAACCAGGAACAAGGCTTCTATCATTGATGTATTCTTCTGTCTTCACAACATAATTGGCATTAGGCGAAAGGACAACCCTTGACCCTGCTCCTGAGTTAGTATTGGTGAATGTCATCAAAATGGGCTTAGAAATGGGAGGAGACAACGGAAAAGAGATGGGATAAGGGGGACACGTTGTTTAAGAAGTGGTTCAAGCAGGCCTTATCAATGCTGCTGTTCATTTGTTCTAAGCACACACACACTCTTAAAAACCAACAATAGTCCGTATTTCCTTGCCATAGTTTCTTAGTTTTGGAGGGTGTACTTTGTAGCGCTTAGATCTTTTTCACGTAAAACAGTTACATTCTTATAGCATGGGTCCCTCTCTTTCTCAGTGTATGGTATTGATGTGTTATATGTTGGGTGTTGACTACTGTCAGGGCACAGATGAATTGAAAAAAATCAAGAATTTTCAGTATCATAACGGATTTTTAGAACATCAATCAGTAGATATTATCTATTGAAGATGTCATATTAGGTTTTTTTTTTTTCCTGTTGCTATGATGAAATACCATTTCCAAGACAACTCATCGAAAGATGGGTTTACTTGGGCCTAGATTCCGAAGGGATGAGTCCATTATGGTGGGATTGCTTAGCAGCAAGTGGCAGGCATGGCAGCAGGATTAGGAACCTGACAGCTGTCATCTTCAGACTCAAGCATGAGGTACAGAACAAAGTGGAATTAACAGGAGGCTTTTCCCTCCAGCAACCTCCTCCAGCAAAGTCTCCCCTCCTGAATGTCTGCAAGTAGCACAACCATCTGGGGACTGGCATTCAAAGCTGAGCCCATGGAGGCCATTATCCTTCAAACCACTCTAGATCTGGAGACCAGATCTCACAGCAGGTAGGGTATATGGGATACAGGAAATGAAGTGAGCAAAGCTATCTCCCATCTTGTCAGGGTCAGTGGATTATTTGTAATGTAGAAATGTTTTGGTAACAGGATGGTGTTGTGATGGGCAGTGTCTTACTTTTCTGTTGTGATACGAATAGCAAGTTGTGGGGCTAGAGAGATGGCTCAGTGGTTAAGAGCACTGGCTGCTCTCCCAGAGGTCCTGAGTTCAATTCCCAGCAACCACATGGTGGATCACAACCATCCATAATGAGATCTGGTGCCCTCTTCTGGACTACAAGCATACATGCAGGCAGAACACTGTATACATAATAAATAAATAAATCTTAAAAAAAAAAAAAGAATAGCACAGTAAGGGAAAATGGGTATATTTTGACATACAATTCCAGAAAGGATTGACAGGGATTTGGTAGCAACAGCATGAGGCCAGCTCATCACACTGCATCAGCAGTACAGAACCAGAAAGAAAATAGGGGATGAGGCTAGACTGTAAACCCTCAGAGTCTGCCCCCCTGTCACCTACTTCCTCCCACAAGCTTCTACCTCCTGAAGGTTCCACAGTCTTCCAAATAGTGCCACGAGTTTAGAGTCATATCCTCAAACCCATTAGTCCATGGGGGACATTTTACATTCCTATATCACAGGAAGGGACAGTGAATGTGACTGTATTATAAACAGAAAAGAGGATACATAATTTTACAAGGTAAAGCTTGTTGATTGTCTTTGAAACATATTTCGCGCTACTAGAAATGAGCACAAACCTCAGGTCTCATGGACTCTGAATTCAATGTATTATATTCTAACCACCGAAAAAAAAACAAAGGAAGGACCAAAACATAAATTCTATCATCACTAGTCAAATTAACAGAATTGCCAGAGGCCTCTCAATGTCCTTACAGTTGAGCCTTTTTATCTTATCACTTCTATGCAAATGCACCAACTCCTAGTGTACATCCTGGGACTAAGAATATTAGTAAAAAAGGCATCAAGTAATTACTTTTAACCTGCTATTTGAATGGTAAAACAAAGTATAAGAAACAAAAAGACTTTATTTTTTAAATGTTGTGCAACTTGACCTCTCCTAGTATTCAAAGTAGAAAATGAACTAGATGTATAGTTCATTCTGTGAGTGAAGCTAAAATATTGTATGGCTAAGAACAGAGTAAACCTAGGCCTCCCTTACATGCTTGATGACTTACTACTTGTTATATTCTGCCAACAATATTATCCAGGCTTATCCATGGTCATTAACAGCCCCTTACATAGAAAGATCCAAAGTGAAAGAGTCTCTGTGGCAATTGCGGATATCATTACCTTCATGGTCTCTTGTTCCTCATCCTCCACATTGACCTGCATGTGCCAATGTCCTTACTGACTTAAATGCATAAACTCCTTTAGTACTTGACTTCTTAGGATTAATGTCTGTATTGGGGTTAAGCTTACCTTAGACCTTTGTTTCTTTTGACTTAATATTTGTTTTTTCTGTCTCTTTATACTCATGAACATTACACTTCACAGTGTGTCTGAGAAAACATTGCATAATTCAATGTAAGGACTAGTGAGGATGTATAGTTGGAGGTTCCCTTTGAATGCCTTCCACAATCATAGTTTCTTTTTTTCAATTGTAAGGACATAATATATTCACAAGAATGTCTTTAAAGGGGGAATAAAAAGAAGTTATGAGAAGCATTGCAGACCTAAGGCCATGAAACAGGGAGAGAAGGCAATATAATGAAGCTATTGCCCAGTCCAATTCAACACCCATATTGCCATCTTCCCCTCTCTAGGTTATTTCTCCCTACAATTAGACCTTGGCTGTGCCATTGATTCAATGCTCACTCTGAATCAAAATGTGGAGCTATGCCTTTTGGCTTTTGATTAATTAGCTCTGCATTTGCTAAAAGCTATATATTTCTAGCAAATATTAATCTACAAAATTGAAGGCAGATGGTTCTTCAAAATATACTATATACATGATTTTAAATAGGTCACTCCAAGGCTATTGCTAAAGGGGAAAAATGGCTTCTAATTGCTCTCTACTGTAAATGCTGCACAGCCTAATACCTCATAGTGTGAAAAGTAAATTAGAACAACTTTTCATTGACAAAGATTAAACTTTTTCATCATTCTTAAATTCCCGGGGATTTCCCCCACTGATTCTATGTGTTTTAAGCTTTTCAATTAAATCTCCTGGGTAGTGGTTACAAGAACGCCTACTGACAAGGGAATATTGCTATCTGAAAAAGCTCACTCTTCCAGCAGCCGTTTGTCAAGGTTTTTCCTGTACAGGATGAATTTCTCAGTAGTGGTACCTTATCAGCACTCACTGCTAGGAGCCACGTGCAGGCTACATTACCCTGCCATGAGAACTGAAATAATAATAAATTTAGTTTTAGAAGGGAAAGTTTGTGAGAAGTCAGGAAGTCAAAAACAGTCAACCTTGATAACTAGCTTGTTTTCCCTGGGATAATTTATTTTGACATTTGGGCGTATGCACCAGGAATACAAACCCTAGTGAACATGCCGCTGTAGACTGGTATGACAAATAGAAGCTCCTGCTTTCCAATCTTCCATCAGCTTTGCCTCCAGCTCACCTTAATCCCTCCCACTGAGGGTTTTGAATGCGTTTGTGGGTTGCCATAGAGGCTTTGCCAGCATCACAACTGTTTGGCTCTGTCCCTGGGCTGGACCAGTCAATTAAAATCAGCTTAGGGAAAGCCTGGGAAGGGATGCATTTTTTTTTCCTATAAAATATTTCTGCTGGGGTTTAGGGAAAAGACAGCTTTCAATTTTAAACTGTGTATACGCTTGAATGATAGGTCAAAACAGCCACGAGGGAAACTGGTGGCTTGGATGGTTGTTGTGGAAATAACATAATATTTTAAATCCAAATATTAATTCTGATTGAAAAACACACAGAAGAGAATGGGGTCCCTTGCTGCTAGGAATGAGGTAGAAGGAGAATTCATTTATGAGATCTTTATTTCCTAAAGTTGAAACTTGCCTGAAGCAAGAGAACCTTTGCTAGACATTACAAACAAGAGGAGAGGGCAAACAGATCAGCAATTTTATTTTAAATATGCTATATGTGTTTAATTAGTTTCATAAAAAGGATTTGTGTGAGAGATTGCATCTGGTATGGCAACAGGGCTGTTGATTTTGTGTGTGTGTGTGTGTGTGTGTGTGTGTGTGTGTGTGTGTGTGTGTGTGTGTCTGAGCAGCATAAAGATGAGTTTAATTCAGAGCTGATGGACACATAGAACCCATGGCCTCAGAGATAAAGTGGGCATTCTGAGTTTGCAGAGGCATCAAGACAACTTGGCCCCTCTTTTCACTCATAAGCCTGACAAGAAATGTTAAAAAATATCTAAGTGTTTATCTACAATAACTTAAACTAAGCATGGATGTTTTGAAAACAGAACACAGGGAAATGACCAGACATACCTCTACAATGTGTGGAAAAAACAGAACACAGAGAAATGACCAGACATACCTCTACAATGTGTGGAAATTAGTTAGCATTTAACCATGAAAGTAAGTTTAGTGCAAGGAATTGTAGAACTGGCATATATTTCAGAGTAATTTTTCTGGAACTGGTTTGAGCATCCAATTTGGTCTGTGGATTCTGGAGGATCCATACTATATTCATCATGTCTGGATTTGCAACTTTTTCCAATTTTCTTGATTTAAAATATGCTTGTGTATAGGCAATTATCATTTTTTTTCAAATTTATATTAGTCCTAATATCAAGATGTTATTAGTATATATTTCTGGTATCCTAAGGAATTTGAAGGTTTATGTTATCCATATAGGTGAAACTTATTATTCTTTGAATTTCAGTGGAAGGTTGAGAGGGTAATTTTCAAAATATAGTAAAGAGAAATGTATCTTCATTTTCATCTACATGTGGGTTATGGAAATGATCACAACTCTTTGTAGCTCTTCTCATCAGTTGGTAGAGTCCAGACAATTTATCTGAGTACATCTATACTCTCAGAACTCTTGGAATTAAGGATTGGAGGATTGGTAGGTAGTTCCAGGCCAACCCTGGATTCATGATGAGATTGTTTAAAAAAAGGTAAGGGTAGGAATGAGTATATGGGTATGTGAATTTATTTCTCTGTCTCTTTAATTGGATTGGCTGTGGCTTCTTTTAGACAACGGAATGAGAGTTATTGTGTGTGAATTCCTGATCTGGGCATGCTGCTTCACTTCATAGGTCAGTTTCTATTTACACTCCACAGACTCTGAGCTGCCCTGTGAACAAGCCCAGACTGGTTTTTCTGGGTGATGACACAATGCTGCTTTGCATTGATCTTATTGTAACAGCCAGTCACGTCAAGGGGCAGAATTGCCAAGCTGATGATCATCTGACTTCAGATAAGCTCAACAGAAGAACCATTAACTGAGGCAAATGTAGATTGCTGACTAATAAACAACTATTTCAATCCAAACTGTGTGCTTACTTGTTATACTATGAAAAATTGATTGATAGATGCAAACCAAGAATTAAGATGAGAAAGCTATTACTGCTATATTGCAGTGTTGTTATGGTTTGGATACGAAGGGTCACCTGAGAGGTTCATGTATTGAAAGTCTGATTTCTAGTTGATGGAGCTATTGAGAGGAGATTCGATCACAGGGTATTGATCTTTATCAGTAGATTAACCTGCTAGTGTGTTCATAGCTGAATGAGCTTTTAGGAAGTGCTTCATGGAAAGGGTTTCTTTGGAGGGTTCATATTGTCCCCAGACTCTTCTTTCCTTCTCTGGTCACCTCCTCTTCTCCCTCTGCTACTCTCTGCCTTCCTACCCTCTTTTCCTTCCTGACTGCCATGGGCTAACAACACAATTCTACTCTGTCATGCCCTCCCCACAATCATATTCTGCTTTGCCACAGAGCCACAGCAATGGGGCCAAGTGACCATGGACCTTTCAGACTGTGGGTCAAAATCAACAATTTGCTTATTTCTATTTTTGAAATTATAGTATAATTTCAGCATTTTTTATTCCCTTTCCTCCATCCAAGCCCTCCCATAAACTTCTCCCCACTCTCCTTCAAAGTCATGGTCTCTTTTGTCATTAATTGTTACTGCATGCATATATGTGCATGCACATACATATACATTCCTACTCAGTCTGTATAATGTTACTTACATGTGTGCTTATAGGGCTGACCATTTGGCACCACAGAAAACCATAACTGGTGAAAATATAGATTTGTAGAGTCCAGTTCCAATGGATTTATCTGCAAAGCACTCCTGTGCCTAACTAAGGGTCAGGAGACATTGCAGAACAGGGGGCAGAAAGATTATAAGAGTCAGAGAATCAGGGAGTTTGTTTTGAGATTGTGTCTCCTAGTAATGTTAGAAGCTATACCTGTAAAGTTTCTCCTATGTGATTCCCCCAAAATGTGAGCTGAACAAGGATGAAACCAATGGACATGCCAAACTAGATGGCAGAAATCCAGGAAGCCCCAGCCCTACATGAAGATCTATAGACAACTAAGGAAGGCTGGAAGCAGGAGAGGTGGTCTTCCTCAAGGAAGAACACACTAAAAGAAATTTTTCTTTAAGTTTATTTGCTTGATATTTTATCACAGTGATGAAAAATGACTAACAAAAGTAGGAAATTACTACTTTAACTTTCTTGAATATGCAAAGGGTTGAAGATGTAGATGATGACAAATACAAGGTATACCCTCCCACACACATACATGCAAATGCATGTATGAATAAGAGATCTTTAACTGCCGAGCTCACTAGCAATTGAAAACATCTCCATTTAGGCATTGATCAGCCTGCCGAATGCACATCCTCTGAGCACGGGGACCCAGAATCACTCATCATTGCAACCTGATTGCAATTAGTGTGAGGAAGCCAGACTGACACACTTTATTCTCTGGGTATACAGTAATAGACATCTAGAGAGAAAGGAAGAATATGCATGAACAGCTGAGGACAAAAATACTCCTCTGCTTTTGCTCTCCTCCGGAACTGTTCCAAAACACCAGGGGGTAGTTTTTCTTGTCTTGATGAGAAGTCTCAACTATTAGGAAGTGCTCAGAAAATGTGCTCTCTAGGGAAGCTCTCAGAATATATGAGAAGAAAACTGCTGTTCTCCTCATTCAGCATGTGTCTCTTGGTGCCCTATTTGTGCTAGGAACTGTTCTAGGCACTGTGTGAACCATGGCAGAGAAGTGCTCAACAAAAGATTACTGTTTAGTATGAGAAGAAAAATTATAATGCTGAGAAACAGAATTAAACGAATCAAAAAAATCAAGGAGCAGCAACTGCTCTTTAGATAATTTAATATAGTAAATAAAATGCAGGGAAAACAAATCAAAGTCCTCTGCAGTCAGTTGTGTTCCTCTGAGCTCATATATGGAAGCCCTGTGTGAAACCCAACGAGACTGCAGTTGGTTGGATCCAAGGCATTGATAAAGTGAATGTGTTAGATTTGGTCAATGAGGGAGAAGTGCTAGTCCAATATTGTTGGTGCCCTTTTCAGATAAGGAAGAGAAACTATTTGTATGCTTTCTGTAGTGACACTAAGAAGGCCATGTGAGGACATAAGAAGGTGGCCATGCACAAAGGAATACTGTCTTCACTAGAAACCAGATTAACTGGAATACTGCTCCTGGACTTCTAGCCCGTAGAACTAAACGAAAATACAATTTCTGTTGTTTAAGCTCCCTAACCCGACGTGTCTTGTGATGGAAGCATAAACAAGACTTCAAAGGAAATCTCACATTATTTAAACAAAATTCTTTAGAAATTTTGCCCCAAGTTAGACAAAAAGGCAGACTATTTAAGGCTGACAATTGTTCTTATTTTAATTTCAACATTTTCAGGGTCAGAGAAATGGTTCACCAGTTAAAGTACAAACTAGAGAACCTAGGTTTGGCTCCCAGCACCCATGACAGGCAGCTAATAGCCACCAGTAACCCCTGTTTCAGAAGACTGGACACTCTCTTCTGGCTTCCACAGGAACCAGGTATAGATAGGGTACACACAAAAATGCAGGCAAAACACTCACTCATTCACATAAAAAAATAAATCTTCAAATTTCTACATTTATCAATACATTTTCTACCATTTCTACTCATGTATTTATAGGAAATACCATGAAGAATTAAACTGAAAATTAGGGTGCATGAAGAAGCTTTGTGGAACCTCACCAGTTTGTCAGGCAATTCAAAATATAACATATGAAAAGGAATTCGATCAGAAATACCCTACACGGATACAGAATAGCCCATAGAAGATATGGATTATTAAATGAAAGTTTCAGTGCTAGACACAAGATACCTCCCTATATGTTTTGGGTCAGAGAGACATCAAGGTCACTTGAAACAGCACAGGGTATTGGCAATGCTCTTTATTGGTCACAGTAACTAAATGATAAGACCTCATTGCTGAAGACACCACCCACTGTAATTGCAGGAGATCAGTAAATAAATCCCAAACTGATCAAGAAGTTTTTTTACCCGCTGGCTAGCTTTCATAATGCTGGAAAGCTGTACATGCTGCTGGGGGAGAAAAGACATCAACAGTCTCATTCAATGTTGGACCTTCCATGTTGTAACTGACCTCCTAAGCAAGTTATGCCCATTGGTACACTAGTAGCCTGGTGTTTATTGTGGTAATTAGCTGCTTTCTGATTTGATGTGATGCCTGCTTCACAGAAGAGCTTAATACCTGGTATTGTAAACCTGGCCAAAGCCCATAAATGTGGAGATCATAGATCCTTGATGAACGTAATAGCATTGTTTCACTAAATAGTCATTAGTCAAATGGTTTTTTAAGTGTCTATTTATCAGAAAAGCTTTTTCTTTCTTTTTCTTTTTTTTTTAACCCGTAGGGCATAGTGGTAATGCAGACTGATAACTAGCCAAACTGCAGATAGAAGGCTACTTTGAGTGCTCAACTGTAGGTAGGTGAATGATGTGTATCAACATCTGCCCACAGAAGGTTCATAAGACATCAAGGTGGACAGGAAATATCTAAAACCCAGAGCATATGAAGGCAGGCACGTATGCCTTCTGGATGTCACATGGCTGCTGAACACATCACAACAGCAGTGGTTCCTTCACAGTACATGCACAAAATGAAGCCAGTAAAAATTCCAGCACACCTTGGGGATGGTCTCTTAAGGTCCTACCCCTTTCTCAGTAGCTGTTGGTAGTTGATAGCACTGAGGGAGAGGAAGTTATTGCCTTTTGGGTTTATGGCTGCTGGTGGGCTGCTCAGGCCCAGTGGATAGCACATGTAGTATGGTGAGCATTAATTGGATTCTGGGGGTTAATAATAATGACAATAAAAAATAGAACAGGAAATTTGGAGAAAGAAAAAATTGGTTATGCAACTTCTGAGGGGAGTTGCCGGGCAACTTAGATGATGATCTGAATATATTGTATACTTATTTGAAAATTTCAAATAATAAATAGAAATTATTTAAAAATAATGACTCTAAAACAAATGCCTAAGGAGGAGAAATGTTCTGTGGGATAATGTGTTTGTACACTGGTTTAATAAAATGCTGATTGGCCAGTAGCCAGGCAGGAAATATAGGTGGGATAAGCAGACAAGGAGAATTCTGGGAAGACTGAGTCAGGAGATGCCAGCCCACTGTCCAGGGAGCAGCATGTAATGGCACACAGGTAAAGCTACAGAAAACATGGCGACATATAGATTAACAAAAATGGGCTGAGTTTAAGTGTAAGAGCTAGTCAGTAGGAAGCTGAGCTAATGGCCGAGCAGTTATGAAAAATAAAATAAGCCTCTGTGTGTTTACTTGGGGGACACAGGTGAGAGAGATTTGTCCTGACGCAGGCCAGGTGGGACACAGGAAAGCTTCAGCTACAGGAAAACATCTTATTTCAATTCATGTCTTATCAAGAAAATTGCCATAGTGATGTACTCAGCCCAATTAATATTCCAGTCTTCAATTAATTGCTGTAGGTTTACTGCATCTCTCTCAGTCTCCCTCCACCTTCCTTCTCCAGAAGGTCCACACTGTGTTCTTAGGTGTGACAGTCAGAGAGTTGTGCTTATTAGCTCTGGTGATCTCTTGAGTTATTTAAACAATCCAAACCTTGCTTTCATTATCTGAAAAGTGGAGAAAAAAATACCTTCCTCTCTAGAGATATTGAGAGGATTAAATGAATTAAGATAAATGGAGGTTTATTATCTATATGAAAATATTTTTCTTTTTGCATTGTGGTGATATTTTGTGTATGCTCTAACAAATAGAGCTTGCCTGAAGATCAGAGGACAAAGCCAGTCACTAGTTAGCCAGGCAGTGGTGGCACACATCTTTAATCTCAGCACTTGGGATCTCAAGCCTTTGCTCGCAGTACTTGGGAGGCACACTCCTTTAATCCCAGCACTAGGGAGGTTGAGACAGAAAGTAATATGGTTGGATGGAGAAAAGGAATATAAGGCAGGAGGAGAAAGGAGCTCAGTCCCTTTCAGGTGGAGGATTCAGTAGAGGTAAGAATTCTAGTGGCTGGGTGCTCTGCTTCTCTGATCTTTCAGCATTTACCCCCATATCTGGCTCTGGGTTTTTATTATTAAGACCAATTAGGATTCATGCTACACTGCATATTAGTTCTTCCCCCTGCTTCTTCAACTACTTACTATATATGTAAAGAACTCAGAGCTTAGTTATAGTGTTTCCATGGTATGTATGTATGTATATATGTATGTATGTATGTATGTATTATTATTATTATCTAGAGTGATCTATACATTTCTCCTCTATTCCTTAATTCTAACTCCTAGTCAATTGTGACTCTACATCTCATTTCACTCCTCTACAGTGTCTTTGATTTTTCTTCTCTTATATGTTTACTTATTATCACTTACTTAAGACAACTGGACCTTCTGCATATTTGTACGATTGAGGTTTCCCTCCCAGCAGACTTTGATGCGAACAAAAATCATGTATACTTTGTTTAAAATTATTTTCTCAGGATTTGTCACAATGACTAAAATAAAAGTCACAATGACACTTGAGAACACTTTAAAAACTTCATTCTATCCATTTCCTTAAGTGCAGCCACTTTGTGTCTTAGGTTTTTCTGTTGACAAAGGACTTGGGTTCATAGTTTGCTAAGGTCTGTTCCACCTCTAAAATTCTTTACACTTTTCATGTTTTAGGAGCACCACATCACATCTCACATATTTGTTTCAGTAATTCCTATGTCTTTACTTCCAATGCATATCCTTTTAACTCCAATAGCCATAGTAAACAGTTTCTTAGGGCTCATGAGGAAAGGGCACCACGGTAGAACTTTTCTAAGCACAGTGAGCAAAGCAAACAGGCCAGGGCTAATTCCCCAATGCAGTTTCACTTGCTGAAGTCTGTCAGTCAATTTGCTGGGTCTCATTCATGCTTCACTTACAAGGATACTGTGTACTTTTTCTTCCTGATACATGAAACACCATATATGCTTGTCTACTTTGAGGGGGGAAGTGGTGAATCATCAAAGCTAATGCAATCTCTCTTACATTTATCCTTTCAAAGAAAAAAGTAATAATGTTAGAACCCCACTTCATGTTTCAGGACATAGAATGGCAAGGTCTAAAGTACAGTCTGTAAGAATTGTTTTGAAGTGAACGCAGATATGAGAATGAGAGCAGTGTGAGTTCACTGATACTCAGATGGGAGCAAAAAGCCAGTGGCACTGCCCGAACCTTGCTCAGATGAGTATGGACCAGCCCGAGAGCCTCCTCTAAATTAGCCTTCCCTTTGCACTTGATTGTGACTGCTCCCTCACGGTAGTTATACCTAGTGACTCTATCATAAGTGCTGTCTTTGAAAAGGAATACAGACTACAAGGTTACTTTAAAGGTCATAATTAGGTCATTTTCTTTATAAAAAATCTGGAAGACAGGGGGTATGATCTTTCTCTCTTTCAGAAAGAAAATTATTTCTGAAGACTCTTCAGGAGGGTAGTACTACAACTATTAAGCAGCATGCCATACTTGATGCAATGATTTAATCCTTTGGTACACTTCCATGTAAGAAGTTAAGTAAGTGCAGGTCAAATTTCTTTCCTCTTACACTGACTATTGATCTTTTGTGCTCACTCCTTGGCACCTTCATCCCACCTAGAAAGTTCTATACTGGCATCAAATCCAGCAAAGAAAAGAAAGTAGAGCACTGCACTAAACTCTTGTGGGAAAGTAACAGTCTGGGGCCCAGGCTTCTCACTGTTTTTCCTGCTAGACTGGTTAAGGGTAGAAAAGACAAATAACACTACAGAATACAAACTGGAATTATTCGTTCCTGGCAGCAGGGGTCTCAAAGAATGGAAACTAATAACCTTTCATTATTAATCATCAGCCTCTGCTGATAAAATGCTGATTGGCCAGTAGCCAGGCAGGAAGTATAGGCAGGACAAGTAGAGAAGAGAATTCTGGGAACAGGAAGGCTGAGTCAGGAGATGCTGCCAGCCTGCCATGAGTACCAACATGTAAGATACTGGTAAGCCACGAGCCATGTGGCAAGGTATAGATTTATAGAAATAGGTTAATTTAAGATGTAAGAACTAGATAGCTAGAAGCCTTAGCCCTTAGGCCAAACAGTTTAAATAATGTAAGAGTCTGTGTGTTTATTTTATAAGTGGGCTATGGGACTGCTGGGGCTTGGCTAGACCCGGAGAGAAACTCTCCAGCAATACTCCAACATGAACACTTTTGTTATTTACTTACTATTTAATATAAATGCCCATCATCAACACTCTTCACTTGTTTTATACATGAGGCTTTGTAGTCTCAGAAAGGTATACTAAAGTAAAGAAGCTAATGTATGGGTATCAGTCTCAAAGACAGCCTAAGAAAGGGCTAAATTGGCTTGCTATCTTTAAAAAACATTTATTATTATTATTAATTATTATTGTATTGTGTGTGTTGGGGATTCACATGCCATGTTGCCTGTGTGGAGGTCAGAGGACAACTCTGTAGAACCAGTTCTCTCCACCTTTATACGAGTTCTGAGGATCAAACTCACATCTTCAAGCCTGCACAGCAAGCTCTTTACTAATTGATCCATGGTGTTGGGCATATGTGCCATCATCTTTCACTCCATGCCACAAAGAGTGGAAATAAAATAGACTGACATCATCAGTTCTTATATGACTTTAAATGAATCACACAGCAAATAATTGCTCCAGGGAACTTTTAACTCTGGCCAGCTGTTTCATATTTTAGGAAGAAAATAAGCAGAGTATATTTTGCTAGCTCAGAGTAATTGTTCTTCTGATCATCTATTAATTCAGCAAATATGTCTACTCTTTCCCAGAAAGACCTTAAATGTATTAGGAAAGGGGAGGATGGATGATTATTATAGTACAGCCAACTTAACATAAAGTTCATCCAGTTAATTGCTGCAAAAATGTATCCTCCCCTTATTAAAAATAGATGGCAGAGTCACAATAGAGACATGCAGAGCTTTGAAGTTCTACAGGGAGGAAAGATACATTATTTTGGAAGAAGTCATGGGATATGAATGCGATATTTAAACCATACTGTAGAGAATGTGGTGTTTTATTATTAAGATCAGGCTGAGTAATAAATAACAACAAAACTGAAACATCAAGAGTAAAGACACAAGGTGGGGGGACAGTAAAATAGGCAAGGCTAATCACTGACTGCATGTTGGTGCCTGGCTGGAGAATAACACGTGTCCTTTTGTTGATATAGATGATCGATATGTGCCTTCTTGGAAGCCATACAATATCTAATGTAGTGCATCAATTTGTTTCTGTATTTCTTCAAACTTTAATCATTTTTTAAAACATAAAAATGAATTTATAAATGCACTCTTGCATTGGTAAGCATCAGGAGACACCTCTAACAGTGCAGCATTAAAACATGTATCCAATTTTGCAATGATATTCAGAAGACAGAATATATATATATATATATATATATATATATATATATATATATATGAAAGATTAGAATGAGTATTAGCTGAGTGGTTTTTGAAATTGCTGGTTACTGATTATTTTCTCAAAAGAATAAAACTCTTAAGTTCTAATTGCAGAACAGATGAACAGGTGTATGTTCATTCAGTCTTAACGATAAAATCATAGGTCTCATCAGTGTTATTTATGCTAATTTTTTGGAAATGAATCAGGGAGATTCTGTCAACACTTTGAGTGTACCTCAAGCAAGGGCTTAAACCTAAATACTCAATAAATGTACTGCAAAATAGAGAATTCTCTGCACCATCTTTAGAAGAGGCTCCCTTGTTCTGAGTCTCTGATAACTGTAGAGCACAGACTGAATTGATTCTGGCAAAGTCTGAGTCTTGAAAAGGAACCATGGGGAGATGAAAGAGTTTCAGCAGCCAGGACAGCAACCACCAGAACCACTTTGTAAGGCTTTGGATTAACAAAACCCCAAATGTAATGAGAAAGAATTCAGAAAACATGAGTTTAAATGTGAGAAAACTGAGATCTAAGGCCTGTAACATCAACTTAGCTGACTGGCCCTTCCATGTTCAAAATTACAGTGGCCTTCATCATTTATCAAGCCAACATATGCTTATCAGTCTGTCTCTAGTAAGTGGGAAACGAAGCCCCCAGTTAACTTCACCACCAAAATATGGGCAAAAGCACTGGGTAAAGCAAACCCGTAAACAAGCCCCTGCAGCTCTCTCCCCAAATTTAAAATAATCCAGCCACAATGAATTAATTCGTGCTATAGATCATATCATTATTTTTTCCTTATGTACATATCATGGAAAAAAAAAAAACAAAAAAAGGGGAAGAAATAAAAACTGCAATTTAACCATGAAAGCTTTGAGGTATACTTAAAATTCCAGTTGAAAATGTCTCCTTAAAAGTTAATATGGCAACTTAACAGGTAAATTTCCCTTAAAACAAACTAGGTACAAATAGGATTGATGCTAATGGAACTGAGGAGGGAATTAAATAGTGTATAAAAGCTTATTCTGCTATCCCAAGCACAAAGAGATGTGGGAAACCAATCTAAGGTAATTCAGTTCATCACAAAAACACATTGTCCAATTGGAGGTACTGTGAATAATACCTTAAGGCCTGTCACAATAGATGGGAACAGTCTTTCTTTTATTCTTTTATTCTGAAGCAATCTCTTTGTGAAACTTTATTTGTATAGCTAACAATCTGAATGAGGGAGAGCTTGTGAGGATGTGTGCACAGTTATCGTTGCCAAGGAAACTGGGTCTTAATTTCTAGTGGCTGAATGCCAAGGAAAACAGGCTACAGAGGGAGAGAAGAAACTTCATACGACTGAATTTGTTGGAAATAGTCCGTGTGTTAAAGGGTTCCTGCTCTGGAGTTCACAATGGGAAGAGTGTAGCTCTCCCCCTGCTATTCCACCCTCCCCTTACACTCTTGGATTAAATGCACTACAAATAACAATTTGATTTTTAGTTGATGTACCAAGACGGTGATTATCATTCACAGAATTTTTAGATTTAAAATAGAAAAGAAAATAATGAATACTGGTCCCTTTTCAATTCCTGTGGAACGAACACATAATTATCCTTTTGACAGCTCAAACCAGCTTTGGGGAAAAGCCCATGGTTTCAATTTACAAGGTGGATCTTGCCCAGACCTGGCACTTGTGTGCCTTGGGCAGTATTATTTAGTGGCTCGCAACAGTCCCACTTTAACTGGAACAGAAAGGGCAGGAAGGAACAAAAACTTACAGCATCATATTAAAAAATACAGATTTTGTATTGATTTATTTACAATTTGTCTGGTTCAACTTGGGGTTTGAGGTATATTTACCCACAGATTTATATTTTAAATGTTATTTATGACTTGGCATTCTCATAGCCCAAATCAATTGTAATCCATAAATCTGTGGCAAAATCATATAAAACACAATAGAAAGAAATAGACTAACAGAGGATAGGGATGCAGGGAAAAGTGCTATGGAGGAAATGTGGGTAATGCCTCGCACTCCCCAGCAGCACACAGATTCCTGGATGAACTGACTAACCTATAACCAAACTTAAAGTCAGTTTTGGATATTGGTGAATACCTTTCGTGTTCCTCTAGCCACATAATGGAGGCTGACCCCGAACAGGGCTTCTCCTTATTCTTACGAAGGGTTTAGTCTCTTTAAAATTTAAATTTGTTATCTTCGATTCCCCTTGCTCCTCTCTGTGTTCTTTGTCTCCGCTGGACTTGGTTGCATTCCCGTGGAACCTTCTGGATGACAAAAGGACCAAGTCCTTTTTGTACTTGGAGGTACTGCAGCCAGTAGATAGGCAATCTAAATGAAATCGGCTGAGTCTTCCAGCAGCGAGCCGCAGGACAATAGGACAAAAGAATGCAAGACATGTCCTTATAAGAAGGCTCCACAGAGAAATACCCTAACACTTCTGAAATGTATCTTCGAGAAATTGTTTTACTTGAGGAAAAATAAAAGCTCTTCTAAGGCTCACCAAATAAAGGAAAACCAGGCACCTAAAAATCCAGTTTCTTCTTATCCAACTAGAATACATATCTGTGGAAACAAGTTTGAAGACTTCAGAACTACTGAATTATACATTCAGTCTCTGCGTTGTTAAAAATAAATATATTGCAAAGATGTAATATTTAATGCTCTTTTTCATTCACAATAATGGAAAAACTTAGAGAGTTGCCAAATATAAGTGCCATCATCTTAATTTTATGTATGGGAGAGAGTAAAGGATGAATTTACTTTCCTGGGAAATCTGAACTGAGAAGGCTGCACTCCTGGACTTCAAGAAATCAGCAAATGGGAATTCCTGTTAGATTATTCCTTAACTTCACTGTCTTTAGCTGCCTTAGACAGGACCTATGGGAGTTTAATAGAAAACACAGCAGTGTGTGCTTTCTTAACATCTAGATTAATGATAATTCATTAGAAAAACTATTAAAATCACTTTCTGGAAAGTTGGTCTAACCTGTAAGATACAATTAGTAGCAACAGAGTTTCTAGGGTTATTAAAATACAATAAGAATGAGACAAGTCTATATATACAAATACAGAGATTAGAAGAAGAAAGAACTCACAAGTGTTTGTGCCTCAGGAGATTTCCACGTAAATTCAAAAACCTCACAGAAACAGGCATCTCGAGGGACGGTTCTCAGCACAATTGTTTTTGTGTATAGGGAAACAGCATTAGTGCATTTGGATATTCTGTCCATATTTACAAAGGCACTAATGGATTTGGAATCAGGGATAGATATCTGTATCCTAAAGCTTTATTTATTCATTTGTGTTTTTACCATGCTGTCATATAGAGGACAGCTCTGTAGGTTCAATGTGACTACAGGATCATTCCTTCCCTGGAATGTCTTTCTTCCTGGGGGTAAAAAGCAAGTTATCTAAGAATGACACCAACTCACTCTTTATTTGACTTTTCTCTTTCCAAGATACATCATGATAAAACTGCAAGTGACATGTTACAATGTATGTACCTTGTTGCATATCACTACATTTCAGGCTATTGTAATTTACTTTCTTTTTTGTTTTGTTTTGTTTGTTTGTTTGTTTTTCTGTTTTTCCAGACAGGGTTTCTCTGTGTAGCTTTGCACTTTTCCTGCAACTCACTCTGTAGCCCAGGCTGGTCGGGAACTCACAGAGACCCACCTGCCTCTGCCTGCCGATTGCTGGGATTAAAGGTGTGTACCGCCGCCGCCACTGCCGCCGCCACCGCCGCCACCGCCGTCACCGCCGCCACCGCCTCCACCACCACCACCACCACCCAGCTCTATAATTTACTTTCATGAACTATGTTATGAGGTGAGTGGATTATTTCTGTATGTAATATGACTACTATTGTTTGTTTCCTGAAGTCATAGATAATGATCTAATCTGTTAAAATTTATGTATGACACCTAATGCGTATCATTCTGTTTGCTGGTTGTGGTCACTTGCATCCATAATCCTAGCTCCATCTGAGATTGTGGCAGATAAATCACAAGCTAGAGGCCTGCCTGGGCAAGTACAGCAAGTTCAAGGGCAGCCTGAGCTACAAGGCTCAAAAATAAACATTAAAAGGGCTGTAAATGCAGGTTACCAGATAAACACTTTCCATTCTCTTTTTACTTTTTATCTTTAGGTGAAACTCTAAACAGCTAGGTAAGTGTTGAGTCTCATGTCAGAATTTCCTTCCCATTTTTTTTTTTTTTTTTTTTTTTTTTTTTTTTTTTTTTTTTGGTTTTTCGAGACAGGGTTTCTCTGTGTAGCTTTGTGCCTTTCCTGGAACTCACTTGGTAGTCCAGGCTGGCCTTGAACTCACAGAGATCCGCCTGCCTCTGCCTCCCAAGTGCTGGGATTAAAGGCGTGCGCTGCCACCACCGCCCGGCTCCTTCCCATTTTTATACTCACCTCTTTCTTAGGACCAAAGTTAAATCAAATATTTCAGAGGCTCTAATAGCGCTATCTGAGGAAAGGGGCCACTTCCTCGGTCCAATGATTTAAGCAAATGAAGAGTAGCAACAGTTCTAGTTTTAAAGGGTCGATCTTTAGAATATTTTCAAAAATAAGAATTTCAAAAAAAATAGTAAAAAATAAAAGTAATGAAACACAGGGAAGGACCATCTCAATAGAATGAATTGGACACCTTCATTCCTTGGGCTGTGTGAAAAGAGAAGGCTGTAGATTTGATTCCAGCATCGACTTGATGTCTGTGTCTATCAGTCCAACAGTGTCTTCCTCTCTCCTTCTCCAGTCAGCTGCAGGTATATCCTGCCCATGGCCTCACTCTCAAGAAGAAAGGGCATATTTCTCCATAGATGGGACCTGCCTTCGGGGTAAGGGCAAACTGGTCTGTGTGGCACTCATGGCAAGGACTACAATGTGCAGCCCATCTACAAAACAGGTCATCAAAACTATTTTATCACTGACCTTCTGACTAAAATTAAATGAAAGGGAAGGAATCCTGTACTAGAGTGATACATCATTTTTAATTACCAAAAATCAACATTTGAAAATCTTCACTTTTAGTATCTAATAAAGTCATTTATGAGGTACACTAGATTTTTTTTTAAATCTAGCCTATTGTGAGTGGGTGAATAAAAAGTCACTCCTACAATGGAATTGTCATCTGTAGCTGACATAGAGCTGAGGATTCTCAAGGAATGTCTGGAAGGGCAAGTAGCATCTCTTGAGGCATGCACTTGGTTATAATCTCAAGAGTGTCACACACTTTAACAGCCGTTAGTCCCTTGTCACCAGAAAAGCTTCCAATCCCATCTGGATTCTTTAACTTGGTGGTGTGAGCGTATGTACATATGGGCAGGTCTCACATACCTGGACTCCCATTTGGAGTCTCTAATAAATTTGCACAACTGAAGTGTATGGATAGGATTTAAAATCAAACTTCAGGGTAACTAAGCTACTTCTTTCTACGGGATAGTAAATCTTCAGTTGTTTTTCATCACTGGTAATTTTACAATCAAGTATGTATAAAGAAAGGCAGATCTTTCTACACCCATTATATTGATAATAGTATACCTTATAGCAGCTACACAGTCCTATCAAAAGACAAGAAGCCAGGTGTGGTAGCTCAACATAACTGTGTAATCCCAGTATGTAAGAGGCTCAGGCCAGAGGACTGACAACGGTTCATGGTCAGCATGTGCTACATATTGAGCTCTAGGTCAGTCTGGCTTATAGAATGAATCTCTGTCTCATAGCACATAGATAGATGGGGGTGGGGCAGGGGAGGAATGGAGAGAGAGAGACTGAGACATCAAGAGACAGAGAGACTGACTGACTTTAGGAACAACTTCACTTTTTTAAAGTTATTTTATTTATTTCATCTAGATATTCTTTAACTTGGTGGTATGAGTGTATGTACATATGGGCAGGTCTCACATACCTGGGCATGCTCTGCAGGAGTGAGAGGCTTATACTGGGTATCTTATCTTCCATCACTCTGCACCTCAGTCGTTGAGGCAGGCTCTTTCACTGTTTAGTCCAGGCTGACTGGCCAGCAAGGAAACGGGATCTGTTCGTCTCTATTCTCCAATGCTATGGTAACAGTCTGTGCCTGGTTTTCATTGTTGTTTATTTTTAAATTTTTGATATTAAAATAAAATTCAAACACTTCTCTCTTTCCTTCCCCCCCTCCAAACCCTTCCACATACCCCTCTCTGCTCTCCTTCAAACCCATGGCCTACTTTCTTCACTAATTTTTATTGCATGCATATACGAATATATATATATTCCTAAATAGAACCTGTTGAATTCATATCATGTTACCTGTATGTTGATTGTCTTTTAAGAGAAGTGTGTAGAAGGATGAAGGAATAGTGGTGGTGGTGTGGTGGGTGCTGGCAATTCGAATTCAGGTCTTCTTGTTCTCAGGGCAAGCTCTTTTATCCACTGAACCATCACCAGGTCTCAGAAATGACTTTTTTTTTTAATTTACCTGAGTAAACAGAAATCAAATTCTTCTTAGTGAGTTTAATATTGACTTCTTCAGTGATGCTCTGTTGGCTGCCTAATAATTGGGATCACAACTAAAACCACTGTTAGCATAGCTTAGCTATGTTCTGGGGCATAGCTTCAGTAAGAAATGGAACAAACAGGAAAAGAAAAACAGGAAGAAAAGAAGAGGACATGTTTTCTCCTCTGGTAAAAATCCTGATTTTTCAGTAAATTAAATCAAACTCCTAGAGTGAGCAAATGAAGATATATCTAGCAATATTACCAGAGAAGATGGCTTTAATGATAGTGATGTACATCGTAAAACAGATGGGTGAATATTATCCGTGCTAAATGTATAGAATGAAACAGAATCTCACATGAAAAGGAGGCTGAAAACATCATTTCAAATCTCAGTGTCAGAGGAAAGTACAGAACACCCACAATTTGGAACCAGATAAGATAAAGTCAAGTATACATACATTCTTCAGCTAAAACACTGGAGGGACTAGGAAGAGGAAGAAAACTGTGTGCACACCTAAGCACCTCCACTATGTAAACATCTCAACACCAGAGAAAAGCCATGGAAATAAATTTCTTAAACTTTCTAAAGCATGACATTCTATTGGCTTAAATAGAAATGAGAGACATGTGGTTTCTCGCATAATTCAAGATCATTAGCGATGGGAGACAGGTATTCATCTTGGCAGTCTGTTTCTAAATGCATTTGTTACAGAGACTATGATAAACAGAGATGCTCTTATGTAACATGGAAAACTATTTTATCACAATAATTTATGAAATATTTTAGTGGTATTCCAGAAATAGAAGGTACTAGGAATATCCACCCAGATGTTGAAACTAGACTCATATGGTTCCCTACATGCTTTCATATAATCAAATGAAACATAACCTGCAAATAATTCTGGTTGATGGCTGCAATACCATAGACTACCTTCCCTTGGAGGAAGAGTATCTGCTGCAGACCGTTAAGGGGCACTAAAATGTTCAACACCAGAACTCTAAGTAGGGGGAATATGAAAATGCAAGAAAAAAAAATCCAAGAGGGAACAAAAGGAATGATTCAAACCCATGAAACTAAATGGTGATATCAACAAAAGAGTGTTATACACCTTCAGATAGATCCACTGCTGGGAACAGTAACCTTTAAATCCACTTCCAGAGGTCTCATTGTTTACATTTCCCAGACAATTAGAATTGTCATTGTATTTATCCCATCATTTGTGATAAACACTCTCTGGTGAAAATTGAGTACCAACTGAGCTGCACCTGCACTCCATACCAATAGAATCTTAAATTCAAATCATTCTAGTTAATCTTAACAGAGCTGATTTAATTTTTATAAGTGTATCTATCTTTATTTATATGTATGTGTATGTGCATCCTTGACTATATATACACAACGTATGGGAAGCACTCTCAGAAGTCAGAAGAGGGCATTGAGTCTCCTTGACTTGCAGTTACAGGCAGCCGTGAGCTGCCCAATGTGAGTGTAGAGAAATGAATCTGGGTCCTCTGGGATAGCAATAAATGCTTCTGAGTCCTAAGCTACCTCTGCAGCTCCAGACACATCTCCCCAGGCTTCATTACCGCACCATGATTTAAATAATGGCGTCCTAAATATTAGATCTTATAAAAAAGACATTGTTTTTATGAAAGGCCAGAGCCTCTCCCTTTCCTGTAACAGTCTCTGATGAGTTTTCTTTATCATTTTTATAACCAAATATGATATTGTATTCCACGCTGTGATTTGGCTACACGATTTACAAAAAAACATTCATTTCTCTAATGAGTCAAAACTATCGATAACAACATTTTGTGAATTTGGCTACTACATAAACTGAACCCTAAAATAACTCCTAACTCAATCTCATTTTCTAGACTGTTTGAAGAAATTCAATCAGAGAAATATCTAAAACTGACAGCTATAAGAGGAAGAGGACCCCCTCCCCTCAAGGCGACCACTGAGACTTGGGGAAATGCACTGAATGCCAGAGCTGTTTATGGGGCTCTGCTGCCTTACAGTGATGCCCCTCCCTACAGGCAGATATGTCTGTTCCTTCATTACCAAGCCTGAGTGACGTGTTCCCAAATGTGAATGGAGCATTTGAGATGGATTGACTAAACTCTCCACCAACTAAAACCCACCACAGGCAACCTGGAGTGCTTAAAGAAATGGTCACCCAGTTGGTGACTTGTGACTTTTCTGACTTAGCGGACTTAGCACACACACTAAGCAGCCACAGCCAAGTGAGCACCAGTCTTACATGGTGACACCTGAGCACAGAGAACAGCCAGGTGAGTGACAGGATCTTCCTCTCCTCTGTAGAAGGGATGCTCCTGACCTTTACTGCGTCTAGTTTCTCCTGGGAGAATTACAGGTAAAGGACAGGATATAGACATGGACTTAGCCTGCCCTGCGCATGAAGTTTAAATAGCACTGCAGAGAAGTGGTTCTCGTGCTGTGGGTCACAACCCCTTCAAGGATCACATAGCAGATATTTACATTACAGTTCATACCGGTAGCAAAATTACAGTTATGAAGTAGTGATGAAGTAATTGTATGGCTGGGAGTCAACACAACATGAAGAACTGTATTAAAGGTTGAGTAGCACTGCTTTTGAGAGTCACAGACCCCTCAGTTCTTAGTGGAGGGAATAAAACTGAGGTTCACGTGTGCCTGATTCTGTTGTTAAAGCCTCCAGTGAGTCTGTCTTTCCTTTTTACTGTCAATCTAGAAGAGAAGGCTAATGTTCCTTCCCCTGAATCTAAAACCTTTCTCACATGTTTGCCTAATAAATTATAGTATAAGTGACATGCCGGAATGTTGGATTTCAGTTCTCAGAGGGATTATGGTGTTCCCAGTCAGGCTTGGGAAATACATAGCGATCACATAACATACCACTGTAGCACAAGCAAAGAGTTGCCCAAAGGAATACAAGGCACCAAAGCCCTGGACAAGATGCCATTGCTAATACCATATGAAGTAGATTTGAGCCGTTCCCACCCATTTAGCTCTGCCCAGCATGCAAGAGCTATGTGTAAGCACAAAACACTGTTCTTTTAAGCCATGCAATTTTGGAGAGGTTTGCTAGGTAACAAAGCATAACTGATAAAGGATTCCCAAACCTAGATTATTTCTACTGCATGGTGCTGTTTTCTGTTACTATTACTTTGGGGTGGACACATTTGGCTGAGATAAGGGGTAGTAATTATAATAGTATATCAATGGAAAAGCACAATTCAAATGATTCTCATTATTTTAAACAAAAGTACACAGAGCACTTAACCCTGAGAAGAAGGCATGGTTTTTTATCTTTATCTTATCCATAAAGAAAACGAGGTCCAGAGATGTGACATAGATGGTAGCTAGGAAATTGTAAGCCTGTGATCAAAACTGTGTGGCCCACTTCCTGTACTTTATGCTTAATTCCTGAGCTGTTCTGCCTGGGCTTTCTTGTCACTGACACTCAAATATCATGAATGGGGATATAGCTCAGTGGTAGAGGATTTGACTGCAAATATGCACAACAGCCATGTGCAGCTGTGAGAAGTACTTAATTTTTATAAACTAACATTGCATTGCTTTATCTGCAAGGCTGGGCTGTATGTCACTCCAAAAATTGTCCTCAGAGAGTAGGTGTGGATATTATATTCAATTGCATCTTTCAAGTGCTGTGAATGTGAGCTTGGGAACGGAACTTGTAATCAAGCTGAAGCATGTAAATAGAGAATACCTATTTCAGCATGAGAGGAAATGGATGCTCACTGTTTTGGGCTCATCCTGGGCTCTTCACCTAATGGGTATGGAAATAAAACAGCCATTTCATAGTTGGTGTCACATTTGATAAGATTTCTTTCAACTTATTGCAGTTTGATGTCAATTTAAATTCAATTGTGTAGCCTTTGTTTGCAAAGGGTCTCTAAATATCAAATCTCTACTTCCACAATATCCATATGTAGAATCCATTGCCTAGTAGATAGGTAAAAATTCCAGCGTGATCTGGTTATATGTCAGGGAAACTCAATAGGGCCACACAAAAGCTGATGGAATGATACTGACGGAGATCATCCAGCTTAATCATGTGACTCCTCCTTTGGAGAAAGGATAGAGAGAGCATGGGTATGGCTTATCTAGAGAACCATCTTGAAATTGACAGAGTAAGGGCCAGAATAATTATTTTCTTATTCTTCAGTCAGGGATCATTCTAACAAAAACTGAAACTTTTTTTTTTTTTTGTGGTGGTGGTGAGAACATAACAAGAAATAACACTAATGATAATTAACAGGCACATGCTATAAACTCAAAACAGATGCGGGTAAGTCAAACTTTTTGGCTTTTCTTTGTATATGGGAGATAAATATATAGAGGAGATCAATATCAGTCCCATCTATCTTCCTCTGTTTCTCTTAGAGTCTCGCTCACTACAATACATGGTTCTAAGTCCACCCTGGACTTAAACTATAAATATGTATGAAGTCCTAGCCAACTTCAAATGAGGGCTTTTTATTGGCATATTGTGATCCAAGCCTTCCTTCACCCTAGGCAGATGTGGATGATAGAACGTTCTCTGTTGCTCATGATTGAAATACAAGTGAGTACTTCCTCCCTGACACATTCATAATACTGGCACACTCATCATCCTGACAGAGACCCATGCAGAGCTGCTTGGCTCCCAGGGTATCCTACCACAGGAGCATCTTAGTCATACAGCTGCAGTGAGTCCTCAGAACAGGCCAGATCCAACCTAGTTGAGTGGACTGAAGAGCATTGATTTGATCTTCCTGGATCTGTCATCCTTAAAGGTAGCTGTGGCTTATCAATTAAGAAGAAAAAAGTAAACCTGAAAAGTGACAGTTGTATTTTTAGTGGTCTCATTCTATATGTGGATGTTTTTATTCATCGGATTGCAGGAACTTAGTGAATTGATATTCTGGGTGTTTGAAAAATAGCCCATTCAAAATGCTTTGTTATTATATTAATATTATTTTCAGCTTATAAAAATATTCAAAATGGAGTTGAAAAGTAAACAGAAGTGCAAAAAAAAAGAGAGAGAGACATACCCCCTCCTTTCTTTTTTATAGAATGAACAATGACTCTTTGCAGACTGGTAATATGACCTAGGTCTAATAAATTTCATTTCAGTAGGCTTCTATTTCAGTTGGCTTTCCCCCACAAAATGCAAGGAACCACAGAGTGACCTCTCCAGACTACTTCAGAATGGTTTTAGGGTCTCATGAATATATTTATTGATCTTTAGGTAAACTCTAAGGGATTTTGTCAGATCTGACATCAATTCTCCTGTGCAAAGGAGGATTTTTCTAGATTTAGAGTTGGGCTTCAATTCTCACCACTGGTTTGAACTCTGGACCCTCTAAAACAGATTTTAAGGCTCCTCATCAGCTTCCCGACACTTGCTGTTACTCTCTAGTTCAACTGTATTTGTTCTGCTATGACTGTATTACTTTGGATTCAAAAAGGTCAGTCACAAATCACTCTGGTATCCAGTTCTCCTAGCTATGATACTCTAGGTGTTGAAATGTTCATGGGAAAAGGACTTTTTGGAGGCAGGTCCAAAGTTACTAAACATTAAATTCATTTTCTTCCCCATCTAAATTCAAAATTTTAAGACCCACTTACCATATGGACACTTACAATGTTTTACTTATGGTTAGAAATAGCTGTAAAAATTAAGACATTATTCCTACCTCAAGGAATTTATAATATAGCTGGAGAGGCAGGTTACATACATGTACAGATATAATCAATGACATCAGAAATCATATTATATATGTCATTAATGTAATACTATTTAGAATTAAGTATGGAAGGTAGAGGATAGGAAAATTATCTTCAGGCCAGGATGGCCAACATTTGGGACAATGTAACAAAGCAAGGTACTGCTCTGATTAACAGGTATTATGGGACAAATGTGAATAAATCACAGACTGAAATACATGTTTATACATTACTATGCAATCATTGGGCCCTCCTATGGCATGATGCCATATCTATATCCATTTCTGTTATCTCTCTCCAATGACAGTTTCTGCAACAAAGGGGATAGCTGCAGTGACCACCCATGCACACCCTTCCACATCGCTGCCTTTGCAGATGTTTCATCCTTAACATGTGGTAGGGTCCCATAACGCCTGTCCTTATGTATTAATAATAAAGATGAGAGAAAGAATAATTTCTTCCTCTGGAAAGGAGATACAGTTGTAACTATTTCCAAAGGTTGAAGACTAAATATTTTAGTAACTAAATTTTATAAATTCATGGACATAAATTCTGTGGCATCTATTTCTATTGTTTCTAGATTTTTCAGTTTATTATACGAGTATTAAAAAGTACATCTAAACTCTTAAATAAATCACCATAAATGTATAAATTGAGTTGTAATGGATTCTAAAATAATTGGAAGATGAAATGGGATGTCATAGTTGTCAGAGTTAAGACATAGAAGTTATAGGGTTGGAGAAATGGGACTCACATAGGTTCATGTGGTTCCCCCTCATGTGATTCCATCTTTTAAAGAAGGCATGACTTAAGGAGATGTTGCAAGGCAAGACAGCAGATGCTGAGAGCTATGGCTATTGGGATTATAATCACTTCCAGTACTTCACCAGACAATTTTCTTATCTATGATTTGTTCTGCAGATTTTCCTGTGGTTGCATGGGTTGATGGTAAAAGAACTTGAGATAGAAACAATAGAAATAATTAAGTAACTACTGTATACATCTTTTACTCCTTTTCATCAAAGTCCATCATTTTTCAAAATTAGATTCAGATACGAGAAAAGTGCCGCTGCATTTGGTTTATGTATTTTGATGGGATGAGGACTGGGTTTAGTCTGCTGTTTCACGAAGTAGAGTGCATGGTGTCATTAAGGTCTCAGATCATTTTACAGCCTCCTTTAGGACAGTATACTTTCAAGGGAAAAACAAAGCTGGCCTTGACATGTTTGCTTTCAGTTGGCACTTATGCAAATAGCACAGCCAGCCACTGTGTCCTGAACTGAGACATCACATCAAGGTGAGCAGACACTCCTGTCCATCAAATGGTAATCACCCCATTCATGAGGAAAACTAAGTGAGCTGTGAGGAAGGCTTTCATCCCATACATTTTCTTTAAATATAAATATACCAAGAATAAAGCACCTTAAATGTCACAAAATACAGAGGAAGGCAGAACTAGCCTCTTGCCTCATTATATCAAGCCACAAAGCACCTGACATTTCTTAAAAAGAAGATTATTTGAACAAAATTGCTCAAGAAAGCTAAGATTTTCCTATTCACAAGTAACCTTTGAAGAGATTAAGATAAAAAGCAAAATAAAGGATATGAAAGATTAAGACTTATTTCTGGTGTACTATTTGAGAAGTGTCTATATAGTAACAATATATTATGTATTATGCAATTTATTATCAATTGCTTCTTTAAACTCTTGAGGAATCAACTATAAGAAAATATATAAGGAAACAGAAAATAACTGCATCGTGTCTATATTCAATGTCTGCCTTATATTCATAATTATGGATATATATGTTTAAGATCCGATTAGATATTCATGTAGAGCTGTCAATCAAAAGAGCAACATTTAGACTCTGGGAGAACACCCAGGGTAGCTGTTTTAAGTGCAAACCAGCAACATTAGTCAGTATTTAGGATTAAATCTTTGATGCTAAGTATTCTTTCCAGGTAAACTTAGATGCTAGTGAATTGTTTAAGTACTTATTATGGTAGATCACTGGACTGAAGTATATATTAGTGTTTGGTTCTTAAATCACTATTTATTTTTAAAATTAATTAATTAATAAATATTTCACAGCCCGACCATAGTTTCCCTTTCCTTCCTCCTCTCCTCCCAGTCCTTTACCTCAACTTCCCCTATCTTCCCCCACATCCACTTCTCCTTTCTCTTCAGAAAAGTGTGGTCCTTCTATGTATATCAGCCAGCCATGGCATATCAAGTTGCCATAAGACTAGGCACCTCCTCTCCTATTAAGGCTGGATAAGGCAACCCAGTAAAAGGAAAGGGTCCCAAAAAGTGGTAACAGAGTCAGAGACAGCCCCTGTTCCCTCTGTTAGGAGCCCCACAAGAAGACCAAGTTACACAAATGTAACTAACATATATGCAGAGGGCCTAGGTCAGTCCAATGCAAGTTTTCTGGTTGGTGGTTCGCTCTCTTTGAGTCCCAAGTTAGTTGATTTTGTGGGTTTTCTTGTGGTATCCTTCGCCTCTCTGGCTCCCATAATCTTTCCCCCACCCTTTTTGCACAGGATTCCCGGAGGTCCACCTAATGTTTGGCTGTGGGTCTCTGCATCTGTTTCCATCAGTTGCTGGGTGAAGTCTCTCTGATGGCAATTGGACTAGGGACCAGTCTATGAGTAGAGCAGAATACCATTAGGAATCATTTCATTGACTTTTTTCTTTTGCCTTTTTTAGATTTTTTTTCTATGCTAGGTCTCTGGGCTGTCCAGTCTCTGGGTCAAGGCTTCCTCTAGGCTATGTCCAGGGTGAGCTCCCTCTCATGGATCTCAAGCTGGATCAGTCATTGATTGTTCACTTCTATAATTTCTGTGCCACCTTTGTCCCAGAATGTCTTGTGGGCCTGGTGAATTGTAGGTCAGAAGTTAAACAGCTGTGCTGGGTTTGTATAGGTATTTAAATTATGGCATAGGTCAGTATTTGGTTCTTGGATCACTGTTTTCATTAAAGTCTCTTCAAATATTCCATTAAATTTTTGTTTCAAATGCTACCCAAGGTTTACTAATGTTTCAATTTATGTTGTCTATCTAAAGTCATTACTTTCTGCCCATATTTGACATATCTTCTTGGATGTATCTTATATTTTCCAGTGTTACCACCACACATAAAGTAATGCTCAATAATTAGTAGTTCACCATCTAGCCTAGTCTTCCAAATCTGAAAATCTAGGCTTCTTCCTGGATCATGTTTCTTTTGTACTGTTTGCTCTCTCTTCACCAAGTCCTTTCCTGCTCTTGGGAGTCTACTTCATAGCTGATGATTTGTTACCTCCCATGACATCCCATGGTCTCAGCCACAAGCACTGTAGTCAGAACTAGTCAAACTTCCAACTCTCTCTGCATTTTTCCTTTGTCCTTCACCAAATTCAAGTTTATCAGTCATAATTATCATTTTAAGTAAGAGAAATAAATTAATATAAATATGGTTGTAGGAGTTGGAAAGATAGCTCAGCTGTTAGAGAGCCCTGACTGATCTGCCAGAGAACCAAGATTCAATTGCCAGAACCCATATGGTAGCTCACAACCATCTGCCACTCTAGTCCTAGAGCACCTCACAGCTTCTGCTCCTTTGTGAGCACTGCATGCATGTACATGGTTCACAGATATACACACAAACAAAACATTCATGTACATAAAAATGTACAAATTTATTAAAACTAAAATTAGGGTTTCAGTTTTTTATATATAATTTACTACAAATATCCTATCACTTCTCTCTCTATATATAAAGTATAACGAAGAAATAATAATACGTAACAAGAGTTGCTTAATTTACATTTTCACAATATGAAAGAGAAAGGAAGCTGCGATTGCAGATAATACAATGACCACTAAGAGCAAGGCAGGTCTGAGCCACGTGGAAGGGCAATTGGATGAGGGCTATGTCATCATGTGGAGATAGCAGGTTCTAGAAATCCCCACACTCTGTTAAATGTGAGGAATCTTTTAGAATGTGGAAAGTAAACACATTCCAGTTTGAACGGCAGCACTTTACAAGAGTTATGTTCCAAGAAGGCTTCCACCAGAGAGCAGTTGCTAAGGTGATGGCCTAATAGTAGAGTTAGATTAGAGAGAATGCCACAACATGTTTGCAATTATCTGTCATATTGCCTTGGACTCAGAACCTGGGTGAGGGGATATGAGATCAAGAACTTTGCAATGTTTAAGGCTTAAAAGTGTTAAATAAATATATCTAGATATTATTGGCAACACTCAACTTGTACATAGTTATGTTAATAAGTTAAGTGTGTGTATTAAGGTTCTCCAGAGAAAATAATTCAACTAGAAGTATATGCAACTATATCTCCACACATAAATTGGTAAGTATACCATTTATAAAGCATGGTTTTGAAGGTATTTGTCATAAGAAAATGGCTAAAACAAAGGTGGAAAGGTTTCAAGTTCTGTTGTCAAGAAATTTGGAGACTCATGTCAACTGAGAGTTCACTCCAACTATAACCAGGAGTAATGATGGTTTGACTTCCAATCCAAGTGTAAAGGTAAGAGCTCCTACTGTGTCTATATCTCCAGTTCTGGGATTACAGGCACATGTCTCCACACTCAGCTCTTACAAAAATTTTTTTAACATAGAAGACCAATGTATGTTTAATAGAAGGGTATTTTTTCAAAGGCCTACTGGTTCTTATAACATACAGCAAGTTAGAGAGAGGTGAGGTAGACAGAGATAAGCCTTCAACACAAATTGAGATTCTCTTTCTTCAAATATATTCTGGTATGCCTTCGTTCTGTGAGCAGAGGGTGAAAGTTTCCTGAGAATTTGTATAAAGTAAGCTTCCCATAGTTGGAAAATTAGTGCAGTGCAACATATTAAGGTCTATGTTGTAGTTTTTTTTTTTTTTGCTTATTTCTTGAATTACAAGCTTTCAAGAAATAGAAAAGTCCGCTAAGACATAGTCATTATTAGCAACTGTCAAATTATTTTCTACTAAATACTTCATTAGTGTGTTGTGTTCTTCCTTATAAAGCCCTAGCAGGCAGATATATCATCCCAGCTTTATAGGTAAAGAAAACTGAGCCTTGGGCTGATTACTAAGTTTGCTTTAAATAATTTTAAAACTTAGAATAAAAGTATGTAGTGGCCACATTTTTATCTTCCAAACCTGACTCAAAACTGTAGTCTGCTGTTTTTCCCCAGTGATGAAAAAGAAACCAGTGCTCAGTCAAGCATCCCTCCCTGGGCCCTCCTGTTTCTTTCTTTCACCGTTCCTCCAGCAGCATCTGCAGTAATTAGAACTCCCTTTCGCTATGAAGAGATGTAGCTGAAGCTGGGACGGTGCACTTCGTCTGCATGTAGGCTGCGTGCAAATAAAGATGCTTTCCCAGACAACAAGTCAATGACAAAGCTGAGGATTGAAATTTTAATTCTGCCCTTCTCATCAAATGCAGAATTGATGCGTCTTTCTTCATGAGACAATTTTTCATATTTGAATCCAAGATAAGTGATGCAGTGAGATAATGTAATTTCCTTCCATTGCCTGCAGCCTTTGATTAAAGAATTATGGTCTTGCTTTGAAAAACCAGCATTTTTTTTCAGTGACACATTAAAATAATCATGAACTGCATTCCACTTCCTTTTGTAGTAGTTCTCATGTCCTTGAGCCTCTTTTAAGAACATCATATAAAAGCTTAATGATGCTAATATTAACAAGCATATAAAATGCACGCCATAGTAACCAACCCTAAACGATTTATATAAATTCTTGCATATTCATTGAGCAAACTAAAATGTACCAAGTTTGCATAGGACTGAAATCCACCATGCAATACCTTTCCCTAATTTCCAAAAGCAGGGGACAAAAAAAAAAAAAAAAAAGATGAGAAAAGTATCAACTCCATTCCCATGATGTGAGGACTGTTATTTGTCTAAGGAAAAGACAGGCTATTTTTCTCTAAATGGTCAATTTCACCCAAAGTTTGTCCTTCCTTTATCAGTGCTCCTCTACAGGGCCTGGCTTCTGGGAGGGAGAGGTCTGTTCAGCTGGTGCCTGCAGCTATTTTTCAGGTTAGTTAAGTATCAAAGAAGTTACAGAAGCCCTGCTGAGTGGGTCATTATCTGCTACTGTAGAGGGAGCCTCAGCCAGGAGACTCAGCAATGCAGGGCCTGGACTTGAGCACTGACTCCTCTGCCATCTCAGTTATTTCTAAAAAGAAATCACCAGAGACAGGACTTTGGCCATGGGCAATTTGCCCTCGGCCAAAGAAACCTGATGATCCAACAGCTTTACAGAGCTAGCTATAACTCGGCATATATATAGACCATGTTTATCAAACATATACTATGCAACAGCGTAGCGGCTCAAATTATGTGAGTGGGATAATTTCCTTTCCAACGGATTCCCTTTTCCTGTTGTCCAATTCAGACACCAGCCTAGTCTACTTGGATATTCACTGGGGGCACAAATATAGGCAGCAAAGCTGGTAAGAACAATGTAGGCTGATAATTAAAAAAGGCAGAAAGAGAAGCATTTCTACAATTCCCAATAGAAAAGCTTCAATTCTTTCCTTGGCTATTATTAAATTTATATCTTCCTACTATGAGATTTAATTTAAAATGTAAAGCATGTTATTGTCAGAAGGCTTTATAGAAATTATGATAAGCATTCAGACGCATATATTGAAAATACAAGAAATGTATCTCAAGATAAATAAGCTATAGGAAATATAATAAAAACTGCAAGAGTTAGCATAGGGAAATCTGTGGGTTGGTTTTAAAGAAAAAGGAGCATAACTGAGGTGACTTTTAGTCACCTAAAAGAGCCACTGAGCTCATTTCCAATTTTTTAAATATTCAATTTAGTGACTAAAAAGTAAAAATACTTGTGTGTCATAGATTTAGGCACATATTAATAACATTGTTTGACTAAATGCTATTTATATGTTATTAATATGTACATAAATCATTGTTTGGCTAAACAATGTTCTATGTCTATTTCTTTAGTCCATAATATATGTAATATAAATCTTTACTTAAGTATATAATATTATTTAATATAATCATGATCATCAACACAAAATTAAAATTCATACTAGAAATATATATATATATATGTATATATATATATATATATATATATATATATATATATATCCTGACTCTGAACCAGTAATGTTCAAATTAGCATCTGGTTGCATATCCTAAAGCATAAAACCTTTGTTACTTATTTAAAATGGATGAAAAAAGGAAATTCTGCTTAAGTGATTAAAGAACAGTTAGCAGTTTCTAAGATTTAGCATAATATTTCTGAGATTTAACATAATTTTTAAGGGGATACATCATACTTAAATCACACAAGAGGAAACATTTCTAACCTCTCAAGCATGAAGATCTTGGCTGACCAGGAGAAATAACCCAAAATCTTGTTACTAATAATAAAGAATCATCGTTGATAGTTCTAATCAGTTAAGCATACTGCCCATTTTCATTTCCAGAAATTCCTTTTCTCTCAACTCTCTATTTCCCTCTGCTTGCTAAGTGAAGCCCCTTTCTGAGGCCTTCACATATGTTTTCCTTAGAGTGAGCGTACTGGCCATGTGAGTTTCTAGTTGATTACACTAGTAACTTTCTCATGATAAATAAGTAAATTTATATCCTTATTTATGTGGAGTTTTGTTGTTGATTTCAGTGTGATCAATTCCAGTTGTATTGGCAAAACCCCCAAATTTCTGTATGTGCAAGGCCATGCACAAGCCTGTCTGAATCCTTCCTCAGCAAGTGACAAGTCAGCTCTAGTCAGAAGTCACTCATTTCTCTAACTATAAAAACAATGAAATGGGGTCTCTTTTGGATTCTTCAGCTTTGTGCTTTAATAGACTGTTAAAGCAACCCAATTTTTCTGCATTCATTGAATGGGATATTTGATCATACTGTGTAACTCTGAGTCTGGGTTAATAAAATTAACCTTGGATCAGGGGGTGGAGCAAGTGCCTAGTTGACAAGAATTATCCATAGAAAGAAAAAAGGCCAGATGGAGGTGATACACACCTTTAATCCCAGCACTTGGGAGGGAGGCAGAGCCACATGGATCTCTGTGATTTCGAGGCCATCTTGATCTACAGAGCCAGTTCTAGGACAGGCACCAAAGCTATACAGAGAAAGCCTGTCTCAAAAAACAATAATAATAATAATAATAATAATAATAATAATAATAATAATAATGAGGAATCAAGAAGATGGATAGAAAGACACACATGAAGGAGTCGGGAGGAACTTAGAGATTTGTGGACCTTTTTGGTTTGGGATGGGTAGAGACTTTTGCTTTATGCTGGGTCTCTGGATAAAAAGGAAGGTCAGCTGGTTGCTTCTCAGGTTCTTTGTTCTAGTAGATTTTTCATCCCAACATCTGACTCCTCAGTCTTTATTCGTAAATAGAACACCTTAGATAAAAAAATATCATAGTCCTAGAGGGCTTTAAAAAAAAGGCAAATCAAAACCAGGATTGTAACTACTGCAGCTAGCCTAACACTTTGAATGGAAAAAGAAGAATTGCTACTTTGGATTTGCAGGCATGTTTCACATCTTGAAATTGATAATCCCCTTTACATTAGCGCCTCATAAGATCACATCTCTGCAAGCAGCAGAGGATCTGAGCATCAGAATAGGTTGTAAAGAGCGCACAAACAAGCAAGGAAGCCTAAACTGGTTAAGAAAACACATAAGCTACTGAATCAAATTGCACAGCACTTTCAGTACAGGTTGAGAAATGACTAAAAGGATTTTCAGTCACTTTATGTATGAAAATAAATATCAGTGAAAATGAGAAAGTTCTTGGCATACAAGGGAAACATGTAAAATAGAAATCCTGGTGAGGAAAATGAACAAAATAACCTTTGGAGTAAAAAAATATCTAATCTCAAGAACAGCCATTCCATTACTTATATTTCTTATAAGAGAAGGAATCAAGGCAGGAGAGATATCTCAGCAGGCAAAAAGCTTGCCATGTGAGCCTGAAGCTGAAATATGGATGACCATACCTATGTAAAAAGTGTCCATCTGTAATTCCAGCGCTGGTGAAGCTAGAGGATAGGAGGAACCCCAGAGCTGACTGAGCTTCCAGCCTAAGTGAATCTGTGAGATCCAGGTTCAGTAAGAGACCTCCTAGCAAAGGACACAGGGGAGAATGACTGAGGGAGACACTCAATGTTGGCTTTATGCTGCCACATGTGTGCAAACACATGTATTAGTGTGCTGGCATGTACACACTCCACACACACACATACACACACCACACATACACACACATGCACGCATGCACGTGCACGCAAATAACTCATATCCAAAGAAATATTTCAATGCAAATAAGAAAAGTCAGTGAAATAGTCATTTTTGCACCTCTTGTATCATATCAAATTTCAAAATGTTTAACCTTTTCTGTAGCACATGTGCAACTTAGAAAGCACAGACTCTTTCAGGATCACCTGAAGTCTGTTGTAGGAAAGAGTTGATGAGATGTATGGGATGGTGGTAAAGAAAAAAGTTAGGGGAAGGTGGCCAAATGGGAAGATGGTAGACACAATTAGCTTATATTTCTCTAAATATCAATCAATCTCTGAAGTATTTTGTTGATTGCACAAAAGGCATGGTGTTGGGGAAACAAGGATGCCTGTCATTTTCTGGAGTTTGGGGAGGAATGGCATATGTAATTTTGATGAAAAAAGAAGTATTTTTCTTGAACTTTCCATATATCAACTTATTTTATGTTACAGTGCCTCTCAACTTTGGCTACAAACAACAATTCCAGGAGGACTGTTAAAGATAAGAATTCTCAGGATCTATAGCAACCTGCTGAGTCAAAATCTTCAGTGGCAGCACAAGACGTTTTAAAGTGCTCCTGAGAATTTTGCGGTTTTAGAACTGATCTCAGCAGCATCTAGAGTGTTATTTAATATGTAAACATTTCAAAAAAGTGGTTAGTGAATTTGAGAAAATAGAAATGATACTTTTCTCCTGGAGGTTTTGGTCAGTTCAGTTACCATGGAAGGCATTAAAAGGTGACTCACTCTGTGTTTACTGCTAAGAGCTTTCGGCTGCTGAGATGGCAAACCTAACAGCTGTAGCAGAATGAGGTCCTTTGTGAGTCCCTTTGTTTTCTTTCGTGACCTATGTACGCTTTGCCCTTCCCATCCTTCAGCACCTATTATTACTCTCTGTACATCTCCTTATACACATTTATGTACACACACACACACACACACACACACACACACACACACACACACGCACACACACACACACACGAACTGTGCACTAGAGAGAATATTTGTTATTTATCTTTCTGAGTTTGGATGACATCTCCTTATGTTTTCCAAATCTACCCATTTCCTGAAATTTTCATGGCTTCGTTTTTCTTTACAGATGTATAAAATTCCTTTGTGCATATGTACCATCTTTTCACTTCTAAATGACTTTATGCACTTCCTTGGAAATTCTTGTACTTATGTATCTTGCTGCTTTATTCTCCATAATAAGGAAATGGAACCATCTAAATAAATGGGTAATGAAAGTGGCTTATATGGATCTTTTAGTATTTTTTTACATTTATTTATGTGTGTGTGTGTGTGTGTGTGTGTGTGTGTGTGTGTGTGTGTGTGTAGACATGTACCTGTGGAGTTTAGAGGAAACATGTGAGAATTAATTCTCTTCTTCTCTTATGTGGGTCTTAAAGGTTGAACTCAGGCCCTGAGGCTTGGTAGCAGCACTGTTACTCAGAATTATCTCACTGTCCTTTGTATGGATTCTTGATCACAATCTCTGCCATACCTCTGTGCCTTTTCTTCTCTTCATAACAACAGCATTCAGTCCTTATCTACCATGAGCTGCTGGCTAAGGTTTGGCCCTTGCCCTTCCAATGTTACTGCCCACAAGTGAAGAGTGAGCAGTCTCTGGGGAGGCAGAGAGGGGGGTGTCAACAGAGCAGATACAGTCCCTGGCTCCATTGCTCAGCAAACTGTGCTTTTAGGGTGTGAGAGAACAAGTACAGGTACAGGCCATACAGCAGTCCTCTCTACCCTCCACAGTTACCTCTTGGTGGCCACACTAGATAAGTTAGCAGTGCCAGGCGGTCTCATAAGACCCAAGCAACACAGCTCGTCATAGAAGCCTAATGACGGCAATGATACTGTCATCTTTGTACAGATGAGAAGGCAGAAACTTTCAGAAGGGAGATGTTTTGCCCAGTGTCACACAGATGCTGAGAACCCCATACAAGGGAAATTGCTTTTCGAAAGGAAATGATGACAGTTGTATTTGATTTTCAGGAAAGCAATGCCAGTGATACCAAGTGAATATGTTTTCTGAGATTTATTTTGTATTTCTATAATACATTCTAAACACTGCTAGAAATGTTAGGTTAAGGCCCAAACCAAAAGACTTTAAGCACTAAATTGTTCAGAAGGAGGGGCTGAAATTCTGAAAACCACACCAATGTCTTCCGAGAAGCCGTGGTAACATAATAGTCATCACCCTCTAGAGTCATTTCTCCAAACTTTCATTTCCGACAAGATGTTAAAATTGCTACAAAACATTACACACCCCAAGGGTTTGTCCTTTCTCCCACTCTTTGCTGATGAATGCCAGGTGGAAAAGAGATAATAAATGCAAATACTAATAGGAAAATTAATAAATTAGGAAAACTATAAAATTATACTTTTAAAGTAGCTAATAAAATAAACACACCACTAGCTAGCGTAATCTAGCAAAGATGGAAAAACTACAAATATTGATTGTAGCTGGATGAAGGGGGAAGAGCTAGAGACGCCACGGAAATTAAATTTTGAGAACCCAGATAAAGTGATTGATTTTGTTAGGAAGACATGAACTACCGAAGTTTACTTAAGAACATGATAAAAACACTGCACAGGTCAGTAATTATGGGGGATATTAAGAGCATTGTCAAAGAGAAACCTCTAGAAAGAGTGCCAACCCGAGCTTTTAAATATTAAATATTTTAAGCTTTAAAGGAGCTCATAATTCCAATGCTACTTACAGCTTTTCAGCTCTGAACAAAATGCAAGCCAATCCCTAATGAGTTTAAAATGTGAGAGTAACACTTTTCCAAATCCCAAGAAAGCAAACACTTCAATAAGTATGTTATTCAAGAATTCCATTTACTGTGATGAGTCGAAGCTACCCTTAAGAACTCCAACATTATATAAGAGTGGTTGATATGGTCAAGTGTGGTTGATTCTTAGAGATCTAAGGGGTCTATTACTTGGATCCACCACTGTAATAAGTTTCTGGATAAAGGCTATATAGCCCAGAATGTTCACAGACATTTGATAAAATCCAACATTCTTTCCGCACACTATCTTTACTAACAGGATTATATAGTCCTTTCTCAGCTGAATATGAGTTTTTACTAACCACATAGCCATATCCACAAGCACATCTTATACATACACATCTGAAGATCAATATAAAATGATAAAAAATAAAAGTGATGCTAATATTTAATGGAATTTTCTAGAAAATAAGATCAAGTCCAATCATCTTTTGTCATTTGTGTTCAATGCAATTTTGAGATGTGTTGACATTCATGCCTAGTAAATAATGTGTGATATTTTGATTACATCTGTCAATAAAGCTTGGTTTGAATCCGAGGACAGACCTATGTACTAGCTGACAAAAATTAACCATAGAGGTTTTGGAGGACTGAGGACAGATATAAACAATAAGTATTTAGGTAGGGCTTAGAAAGGATCTTGGCCTTTTGGATGGAGGATTGGAAGAGATAGGAAGTTTCTGCTGGCTTCTCTAACACTCCTCTTATCATTCAGGTTCTTACCCCAATATTGACATCTGACTCCTGATTTTAAAGAATGATTAGATAAACATATCAAAATAGTATTGTGAATCTTTAAAGTCTATAAATAGATTTGAACTTAATAGGAAAACTCAAAATTACATTTAACAAGCGCTGAAAACACACACATACATATGTGTGTGTGTAACATTGTATAGACTGAGCAAAATGTATTTCTGTATTTAGAAATATGTATATGTATATGTATATATATTTACACACACACACACACACACACACACACACACACACACACACTCATGTAAAAACAGCCAATGAAGAAAGGCTATGAATTTTAAATAGAGCAAGGAGGATATATTGGAGATTTTGGAGGGAGGAAAGGGGAAGGGATGATGCAATTATATTATAACCTTAAAATATAAAATAATAATTTTTAAAATATAGTTAAGAAATTTTGTGTCAAAATAAATCTCCTTACCTCATCCCCAGCTCTGCAGCAGATCATTTACTGCTGCATCCCTCTCTCTGCTTCCATCTCCAGAAGAGCATGCAGATCTCCTGTAGGCTTCCTCACCACCCCATTCCTTCATCTCAGCTATCAAATGCCACAGGCATCCCCTGGGAACCCTTTGGCCACCTGGCCAGGGAAGTAGGTAGGCTATCTTCACTTTCTCTCCTTTTCTCCAAATCCAAGTTCCCAGTCTCATGTCAGCTCTGTAGCAGACCCGCTCCCAGGGGATCATGTAGATCTTAGTGCATACTCTGCTTTCATCCTTCCTGTGGATCCCCCAGCCACCTCCTCCTAGCCCATTTCCATTCCTAAGGGTCAGCTTTCAATATCTAGAAACACATTCTACCCAGAACTCCCAGAGGCCATACCTGGCAGAATCTCAGAAACATTCTCTACCAGGCAACCCACAGCCACTACAGTCTCCTAAGAACCAGAGAGGGCAACAGAAACGAAGGAGCAAAACATCCATCTAACAAAGACAAGAGCAGATACCAGCATCTAGAATTACAATCATCCAAAACCAAGATGCCTAGATACTAGTGTAGAAACACAATCAATAACAGCAAGAACATATCTCTACAAGAGCTCAGCAACTCTACTGCAGTAGGGCATAGAAAATGCAGTATAACTGAAGCACAAGACAAGGACTTCAAGATAGCTTTTATAGATACGTGATTCATGTCCTTAAAGAGGATATGAATAATCCATTAACGAAATCTATGAACACACAAATCAACAATGGAACGAAGAAAACAGTTCAAGGAGTGAAAGCAGAATCGCTAAAGACAACTTAAACTGAGATAAAAGAAATTCAAACCAAAACCTCTGAGGTAAGCCTTGCCAACAGAGTGCAAGAGATGGAGGAGAGGATCTCAGGCATTGAAGACAAAGTAGAAGAAATAGATACTTTGTATTAATAAACTGTTAAATGTAAAAAACCCTGATCGTGGATAGGTTAGGGACTGGATACAGAAACCCGCAGTCAGACAATATGCAGAGAGTGAGAGATCTTGGGATATTCAGCTCTAAATGGGTGTCTCCATCAAATTCCTTTCCTCTAGGCTCAGGGAATTCTGCAGAAGGCAAAAGAGTTTAAGAGCCAGACAGATGGAGGACACCACAGAATTAAGGCCTTCTAGACACAACAATGACTTACCTAAGAATTCATAGAGACTGTGACAGCATGCACAATACCTGCAGGGCTCTCCACTACATTGGGCCCTAGAACTGAGAGAAGTTGACACACACTTCCATCCCTAACCCACAGGTCTTCTTTAACTTTTAACCACTTGAAAATGAAAACATAGTTTTTCTCCAACGGCATCTTACAGGTGAAACAATACACTCCCAAGGGGAGGCCCCATGCCCAGCAGTAGATTGCCAATAGAAAGCAGATGCCAATGGCATCTTTGGACATTCTTGATCTTATAATGTTGCGTCAGGAAATTTTTATTTTAAACCATCCAAGTCCTTTGTGTACATAAAATGGCTTCTAGTTCTGTGTTTTCATGGGATTCCTGTGTGTGAGAATGTGTGTCTATGTGTTTATGTCTTTTCTTTCCTTCTGTATGTTTTATCCTATCCCAATTTGGATTTTGTTTTGTTTACCTTATTTTATTATTATTCTTTGATGCCTATTTGTTTTCTAAGGAGAAACAGAAAGGTGTGGAGCTGGATGGGAGGAGCGGTGGGGAAAACTGGGAGGAGTTGGGGGGGCATAATCAGAATATATTTTATGGAAAAAAGAAAAAAGTTGTAGCCTAAACCATGACTCATTAAATTTTAAAAATTACCTGCTATGGTAGTAAAGCCATAAAAAATTGAGAATAAATTTACCAAAAAAAAAAAAAAAGGATTTTTTAGGAGTTATAAACTCATGAAGACTTGAATGGATAAGTATATTTTTTTTGTCTTGGACTAAATGACTCAGTTTTACAAAGATATCAAAGTCCCTTTTATTAATCTAGAAATGAAATGCCCTTATTCCATGAAAGTACAAATTTGTTTTAATATTTACTTAGAAGAAATTCTAGGCAATAATTCTTAAGCATCTGTCATATTTTTGTGCAGGCTTCATAACTCTCTAATGTAAGAAAACGTAAGAGTGATTAGGAGAATATTAGTAGATTAATGGAACCAAAGTACAAATAATAGCAGAGTGCAAATACAAGCTGTACTTGAAACTAGTCAATGTTATTGACTTGGTATCATTGGGACAACCGTAAGATCTTCCAGAGAGGAAAGGTAGCTCTGCCTTCCTCTCTGTGTCCTGTTATAAAGAAATGTGGCTTTATTCACCATCCTTTATCTCTAGGCATCACTTTGCAATAGGATGAAGTCCCTGTCTTTCCACAATGAAAAGAATACTGTTTTGTTCTCATGAGTGATAATGTGGGAGTGAAAGCACAAGACTGAGTCTCCACTCTTCAGCATCCCTCTGAAAGTAGACCTCTGGTGGCTAACCACATGGACAAAGATGACAGCTCCATCATAATAGTCCCCTGAGACTAGAGTACAGGGAAGAACACAGTTGGATTGGAAGAGAGGTGATTTTTCTTCAATGAAGAAAATTAAAAGAGAAACCAAAATAGAGTTTATTCTACTTTTTACTTTCAGAAGAAGTTTTAGAAATAATTTGCTCTGTATCATTTTCAATCTGTAAGTATCCTCCTTTTAGAAGAAAGGAAAACAAACGCTGCCATCTTGTAGTTGCTACTGCTTCTATTGCCCCGTGTAAATTCCAGCAGAAAATTCTTGTTCCTGGGACTCTTTATTTGTGCATTATTAGTGAACAAATCTCTGAGTGCATTCATACATATTAAAGGAAATCTGAGCAAAATTTCTAGGCAATTAGACAAAATGTTTTTTTTGGTTTTGGGAAACAAGTGTATTTCAATGATGCACTCAATTTACAGCAAGAATCCAATCTCCCATTCTTAGATTTCCAGATAACTTAGCAATGTGTCTATGACTAGTGATCCAGGCATGGGTAACGTGCTTAGTTATGAGAAGTTACACCTACAAAGGCCTCCTGTACTCCCACTTGAGGACCCCGATGTCCTGTCCTAGGTAGTCCTGTTTCCTTCTGTCTGTTCTTACTCTCTTCTCCATTCTCTGCAGATCAATTGGAATAATGTTCACAAAACACAAATCTGACAAAAGAATCCTCTGCTGGAAACCTCTTCTGAATGAAAGTTACCTGTGTAAGAACCTGTAATGTTTCTCTGTAAATCACACTTCATTAAAATATCAGAATCAGCATCACAACACATGGTGAATGGAGAAACTGTGATTATACAGGGCAAGATCATCCCTGGATTTCAGGAAATAGATGGGATAAGACAGACTGTACTAACTATGTGGGAAGTGGTGAGGCCTTTCAGAAGTCCTCAGGCTAGGAAGGATGGATGAGCCTGGGAGTTCCTCTACCTCCCCCCACCCCCTGTTTCTGAGGACACACAAAGAAGGTGCCATCCATGCAGCAGGAATAGTGTCCTCAACTGATCTTAAATCTGCTGGCCACTTGTCTTGGTCTTCTTAGCTATCAGAGTTTTGAGAAATTTCTTTTGTTTATAAGCCATGAAGACTATGGTATTTTATTACAGAAGCCTGAATGAACAAAGACAATTAATTATTCCTGACTTTAATACTTCCACAGGAATTATTCACCACCATGGAAAGGATTTCACTGAAGCAAACATTTAAGAATTTCAGAATACTTTTTCCTTGTCTGATGGTTCCAAGCAGCTCATATATACTTGGTAATTGTATTTTGACAATGATAATATGCAATGTGGTGGATTTGAGGTATACAATATCCTCTTTAAACCAGGGACAGGACACAAAATTCTTCTCCATTGGAGACAAATGAGACTCAAAGTAATTCAATAATCAAATATCACATAGGATAATCACTCAAATGAATAGTTCATAAAATATTCAAGATATAATTTCACCACACTGTTAAAGAAGTGACTGTCCATGAGGCCACACACTGCACATGTCATCTGCTTCTTATTTGTCTCTGAGCATCCCCTGCGATTCTGCTTCATCCCAGTTTTGCAAATCAAGGTCAGACAGACACAGACTTAATTTTTCCAAGGAAAATACGATTCTCTCAAATTTCATTTTAGTCACAATATAATTAGTGCAGGATTTTCTGTGACACATTAAGGAAGAGAACTGATAATCTGCTTTGAATTTAGGAAAGTGAAAGCCATTGGGGTATAATTTATCAATATGCAGAGAATAATAGCTAGAGGAGAGTCATTGCATTAGGTGGGTGAGAACCTACCAACTACCAAAAATTAAACTTCTTATGGGATCAATGCTCTATCTTTGGCTGCCTGGATAAAATGTAACAATAAGGGTCATGATACTAATGTGTATTTGTAGCTTACGGGTCATTTTCTAGGAACCAGACTGTGAATTTTATATGTACATTATCTTAAATGTTACAAGTCAGGCACTCCTTTTATTTTCCTTTTGAAATATAAAGTTTCCTAGATCACAAAACTTGTTTTATTGTTCAGTTGTTTGGTTTTATTAGAGTAGGGACTCCATGTTGTCCTGGCTCTCCTGGAACTCACTATGTAAATCAGGCTGGTTGGGAACTCAAAGAGATCATCTGCTTCTGCCTTCCCGAGCTGGGATCACCATGCCCGGTTAGATAATCAAATCTGAATTAAGTGTCTTGTGCCATGACTGTGTTCTTTTTCTCCCTTGTGTATGAAAATTCAGAACTATCCAACTGGACTTTTTTTTTTTTTTTTCATCTTAACCATGGTTCCATGTTCACCCAGAAACTTCCTGCTAAATCCTTGGTTTTCTGAGTCCACTGCACACAGATATGGGCCTAAATATGAATATTTAAGATCTCTGAAGGTGGCCATCCAAACTGTACACAGCACCGTAGCCTTTTTAGTCTATTTGACCTGAGAGTCAGCTTAGTAACTGTGACTCACTACCTTGTGTCTTACTACCCTGTGAACAAAGGGAGAACTCTAATTTTTGAGATTGCAAAGTTGAGAAATGGGGGTGGTGGTGGTGCAGACCATGCCCATGTACACCCTGATCTGAGATATACGGGGACAGACGGCACTATGCAAAACCTGAATCTCAGAAACGATACAGATTGCACTTTGCAAACCCAGAATCCGAGAAACAGGGGAGCAGACTGCACTAGGCAAACTCAGAATCTGAGAAACGGGAGGGGGGACACTGGGGGGGGAGAGGGGCAGACTACACCCAGGCAAACCCGGGATCTGACAACTATACTAGTTTACCATTACAGTGTCTTTTTTTTTTGTCACATTCTCCAGACACTTAATCAGAAAATGGTCTAATGAAGTGCCCCAGGTTCCCATCAAATTCCTCAACAGAAATTTTCTGAGGAGACCAATTAGAAGTATAAACTGTGAAGGGCCAATACAGACTTTCCAAGTAAATGAAAAGGCACTAAAGGAAGGTAGGGAGGCGGACGGCTGAGGATTCTTCTCTCCCCAGTCCCTTCCTTCCTCAGTTTCACAGTCGTTCTCTTAGCTCACCCTTCCTTTCTCTTTCACAATTGGATGAAAACTCCCTCTGGGGTTCGGTGGAGGAGGAATAGCAGGCAAGCCTGTGGGTAGGAGAGAGCTTGTGTTATGTTGCCCATGTAATGAGGAAGGGCCACTCAGCGGGAGCTGCCTTTCCTTGAGTACCAATCTGTGCAGGTGCAAAGCACTTCCCAAAGACTTCCCAAGGAGGGCGTCCCCAGGGAAGACTATAAATTTACAACAGAGACACAAGCGCTGTCCTTCACAGAGGATGCTGTGAGAAGGAATTGTTAGCTCAAACTTTCAATCATACTGTATATATTTATGAAAGGCTGTCTTGAAAATCACACCTTACTTACTCAGGCTATTCTTTATCCATTTACTTTGCTTTAGGGTCAAAAGAAAATAATAAAAGTGAAACAATAAAATGCAACTAAAAGGAAAAGAAGAGAGACTGGCCCAGGAGAAACACAGAGCTGACTAATGGCTATAGTCTTAGGAAAGCCTTCATTTTCACACTTGATTGAGGTAGAGAACAAACTGCTTTGTATACGTACGATAATGCTAACTACATATAGTCTCTTGTTTCATTACTTGAATTATTAGCATCTATATAATACAAAATATTTTAGTATTGACTCATGAATTATTTAAAAGTGATCTAGACACCATTTCCTCATAAATATAATTAATTTTCAGGTAAATTAGCAGAAAATTAAAAAGCTGAAATTATGCTATGCATGTTTATGTCCCTTAGAATTCCTTGGGTAAAAAGTGAAACTATTTGTCTTAAGCGTCTTATTAGGTAAGGGTTTTGGTTGTCACTTTTGTGTATTTGTGTGTGTGTGTGTGTGTGTGTGTGTGTGTGTGTGCATGAGTTTTTGTGAAGCACCTGCATGTAGGTGCCTGTAGAGAACAGTGGGCATCACTTTCCCGGGAACTGGAGTTACAGGAGAGCGTGAGCCATCTGACGTGGGTGCAGAGGTAAGACGAACATTGCCATGAGTTGGAGGCCAGACTGAGCTACATTGTGAGTTTCAGCATGAGCTGCAGAGTGAGCTACTGCCTTCAAACCAAACCAAAATGACAACAATGGCCAACTTCAAATAAGCTGCAGGTGATTACGAATATCTGTTATTTGAATAAGCTCCATTTATTACTTTCTGATAAAACAGCTTTTTACTCTCTGATACATTTAATGGAGAATTTCTGTAAATATGAACAGAAAGCAAGGTGTATCTGTTCAGAGATGAAGACTCAGAGCTGCCATCTTAGACACAGGAGAGCCTGGTTTTCTCTGAGTACTGGATGGTGGTGTGCTCACCAGACTTCAGTAGGTGTAGCTCTTTGGGACAGTGCCAGCTTAGGAACAGGAAGCTAATGTAACTGAACAGAAATCAGTGATGCTAGAATATGAAGTTAATCCAGGCATTGTGGGAGAGAAACTCTGCTGGGTAGCAAATCCATATGAGTCCTGTACCCACTGGAGTCTTTTGGATTCCAATAAACATTACCTAGTTTGTATGACATCTTGAGAAAAGGCTCTAGGTTACAGTGAACATTGAGAGTCCCTCACTAAAATGATGATGCTTGGGAGCATTATATGAAAAGACAAGGTAAATAAAAAGGAAAGAAATGAAGACAAAATGATGATAAACCTCACAAAAAGCAAAGAATTCTATGAAACTAGAGAGATAATTCACCAGTTAAGAAGGTGCACGGCCCTGTGAGGACCCAAGTTTGTTTTCCAGCACCTCTACCAGGGTCCTCACAACTGCCTGCCACTATTGATCCGTGAGCTCTGCTGTCTTTGGCCTCCTCAGGTACATACTCTCTTCACAGACACACATATGAAGACATAAACTTTAGAAGTACATAATTAAAGACAAATAAAACTAATCTTAAAAATAATTTCCAATTGCTAATTGACTGATTTTTTTTTTCAGGAATAGGAAAAAAAATCAATGTGAGTATCTGCTTTTTTTTTTTTTCTGTTCCTATTACATCATTCCCCTTCACCTCCCATCAACTCAAAATATCTGATTATTCTACAAAAGGGTATGTGTGGTAGAAGCAAAGAAACAAATAAAAACCACCTCAGTAGCTAGGAAGATGTCCCAGTGGGTCGAATGCAGGCTATGTGATTGTGAAAAAGCAGGGCATGGCAGGATGTTTCTGTGCTGGCGCATGCGCAGACACAGTTCACAGTCCATGAAAACATCTCATGGAGCAACTGCAGAAGATGCCTGAGATGGTTGTCTGTCCTGCACATGCGCAGACACAGTTCACATCCCATGAAAATCCCTGTCTCTATCCTTCCTACTCCACCGTCCGTTCTTGTCAGTTGTTGATCTTCAGTTCTGCGATCTGATGAGCTAACATTTGTGCTACTCACTTATTCATTCTTCTGCACCATCTGCCTTTATTCACAAAATCTTTGTTGATAGCTTCTAAAGAGGAGTCAAGGCTCTAAGTTGCATATAATAGTTTGACAATTATTTGTTGGAACTAACCGCAGTAAAATTCCTCAAAGTCAGGTGTACTCTAGGCCCCAAGGATCATATAAGACAAAAAAAGTAAGATATTATATTAAGCAACTGCTAAAAGCTATAATTAAGAAAACCCTGCTGGCAGTGAACTTTTATCATTGATGTTACAGACATTTTGCCATATATAGAAGATATAATAAGTTTAAGAGTGCTCATTTATCTTTTTTTCAGAGGGTAAATAAAATTAATATATACTTTAAATATGACTTAAAATTATTCACCATCAGTATAAGCTAAAAGACATTGTCGGAGTCATTTATGCATGCAGGAAGTTGAGGGTCCCCCTCAGGGATAAAATTATTTCAATTTCCAATCTCTATGTTGCAAAGACAGTGAAACCATTTCATGTGTAATAGGAACAGCTAGAATGTTCTGCATGTTATGTGATTCAGTGAGTCACAGACTTCAGGTAATTCTGACCTTATATCGGAAAAACACTTTGAAATTAGTATCGAATAATACTTTAGAAATTTACTTCAAGTTTTTCTTCATTTCATTCCAGCCCTCTAAACACTAACTCTCATGTCACTCTAACTCATTTCACTGGAGACTGTGTAATAACAGATACTAAAATATTTCCCACAGTGGTGTAATGCAGTAGCCTCAGAGGATTGCACTAGTGTTCCAGTAACGTGTCTAAGTGGCAAAGTAAAGCATATCCTGAGAGATGCAGGAAGGAAGGAAGGGTTTACAATGAGTCCGGAATTTCTTTGAAGTTTTATTGACTAAGAATGCAAGCACAATTTGTGCATATTGTTGCAGATGTTTGAAACCAACATCAAACTAATTTAGGAAAATAGGAGAAAATTGTAAGTTAAGAAAACAAAGGAATGATTCAGGGCTGCTTCTACCATGGACTTGAATAATATCAAGTCTGTTTCGACTCCTCTAGCTGTGAGGCCCCAGACCCAGCCTACTCTTTTGTGTCTAGTAAATCTTGAATTTCTTGAGTTTTCTTATCATAGAGTTGTCAGTTCCCATATCTATCTGTGGTATGAAGAGGGTGCTTTGGTATCAGAGTCTTTTTGAAAAAAAAAAAAAATCACCAGAAAGGATTTTGATTCACTTGGGTTGGGTCAGAGATACATTAGCTGAGGATACTGAGATATAGAGGAATAGGGAACCCTCAAACTTACATGCTGTCAGTGGGATTAGTGTTTTTCCAAAGAAAGGAGAAAAATTGAGGAGATAAAACAGCAATATCTACTTTAATAAACTGTGGGTATGAAATGTAGTAATTCATTTATTATAGTTCATTATTTGTTTCTCATAAAGCATGCTATATATGTATTTTATTATTTGTATTTTCCCTATTCTGAGATTATGGCTCGATGGTGTCAGTTTTGGGTTCCCAGGATGCTAGTATGTGGCTGTAGAAATAAACTTAGATATAATTTTTCATGCATATTAGTTCAAAACAAATAAGGTATTTGTACTAGGGATCAATGCCTAAAAATAAAAATGAACTAAACAGAGATAGAATATGTGCTCCTTCAAAAAAAATCGAGAAGAAGGAATATTTCTGCACAGGAACAGGAGTATTATTTCCTTGAGAAATGGTGCTGTTGACATCAAAGAAGGAACCTATAAGGAGCCAACTACTGCAACACTCTCAAGAAACAGGGTGGGGAGTTTAGCTCTTAACTCTTTCACAGCAGAATTATATTGGAACTTTCCAAGCCCAGGAAGGTATAAGTGTGTGCATATTCACATTTACTCTTTAGAAAGCAACACAAGTGGGAACGTGTAAAGGTAATGATGAAAAAGAAACCAGAGGTGGAAAGGTGGGGGAGACTTCATAGACACTGCCATGAACATCAGGCCAAAAGATTGCTAATTAAGTATTTGCTGAAATAAAATGGAGGAAGGAAGGAAGGAAAAGAAGGAGGGAGGGATCAAAGGAGAGAGGAAATATAGGTCAGTGAAGAGCAGTCAGCCTTCTTAAACAAGGCCCCCATGATGCCTGAAGCTGCATAATACTGCATATAGTAATTTATAACATGGTGTTATAATATGTTTTTCTATAATACATGTTCCAATAAGCTTAATCTGTAAATCATGACACCAGATCAATAACTACTAGCAATTATAAGCAATGGGGCCAATGAGATGGCTCAGAGGGTAAGAGTATTTGCAGCCAAAATCCCATGACCTGAGTTGGATCCCCAGGTTCTCCACTGTGAAAGGAAAAAACAAACCCTTGCCATGCGATGTCCTATGAGCTCCCTGACTAAAGTAGAGAAATGTATATATTTAAAAAATACAGCAACAAAAGTTACATGAATGTAAAATCCTTTCTTTCTAATATGTTTTATTGGACATCAAAACAACTTCAACTTATAGTTTACTTTTTCTTTATTGAATCAAGAACTTTCACCTTTTTGTGCTGAAAGCAAACACTTATTTTTTTACATATATAAATATACAACATCACTCTTGTGTTTCATAGCTGTTATTATGTGAGATACAGGATACTTGAGGGAAAGTACTTTGGCAACACCACAGCCAAAATAGTAACTGAGACACTAAATGATTAATGGGTGGGGAGAATATAGAGTATGGATACACTAAATGACAAGATACATGTCCTAGAGGTAGGGTAAAGATGAACAATAGGAGATTTCACCATGCTATTCTAATTGGTGTAAAATTTAAAACTTACAGATTATTTTGGCAATTTTTCACTGAATATCTTGGGTCATAATAGATTGTGAAAACCATGGGTAACAGAAGACAGAGAGGTGAAATCAAAGGTAGTGTAAAACTGTACTGGTGTGAATGAAACACTATTATTTTTTTTTTAAAAAGCCCTTAAAGGTATTTGGAGCAACCCAGTGGTTTCTTTCCAAAGGGAGGGGGGTAAATTAAAATGTATTGAAAAATAATCTGCATAATTCGGATGGGAATCAGATATGGAATGAAAAACTAATATGACCTGAAAGAAATGTGAGACTAGTTCTATATTCTGCCCCTATTATTTATTCTTAAGGAAAAATAGGTAATAACAGTAAGGATGCATGTTTAAAGATTAAAAAAAAAATGACAAGCATAGATCATGATGTAATGCTACTCTACATGGATCATCCCCTGTCTCTTGGAGTAGTTACCATTGCACTCCTACATACTGCATACAGCCAAATATTCTACCTGAATGAAATCCAACTTGCCCATTTACAGTTCCCTGGAGTGTTAGCTTAAATTCTAATAATAACTGCCCAACTGATTTCACTTCCTGATTTAACCAGAAACACTTCCACAAGAGCTCAAAATTGAGACATCGCTCAAGAAGAATGTAGGCCAGTGCATTTGTCCAGGAAATGATTCTGTCTGTGCCATGTAAGCTCAAAAATATCAAATTAATCCGAAGGGAATTACTTTAAGTGTTGAAAATTATTTTTTGCCTGCATGCAGTTTTAAAACAACACAAATTTGTGGCACTCTAACCCTAGAACAAGTGGGGTTTCTCTGACAGTTCTTAAGAGGTAGATGATATTATCAATTCTAATCCTAACTACTGTGATTGTTCTGACCTCAGCAGGTTCTTTACAAACTCGGGATTCTTGACTCTTTATTTGCTAACGTATTAGATATTTACAGGTCACCGATTACATGTTAAACACTGTACTCCACACTACAGGAAATATGAAATGGTAATGGCATCACTATTGAAGTTAGATGTTATGGAATGCTGTACTTGCTAGAAACTAGCTTAACAATTTCCCACTGATGTATCAATTTCTTTTCCTTAAAAATCTCATTACACTTGGAAACTTCAATCATTTATATTTATTGATGAAAATAGAGAAACAGAAATTAGGTAATTTGCCAAATAATACATAGGCAAAAATTGTAACAAATGAGTTTTGGACCCAGGTCATCCATCTCCAGAGCCCACTTCTGGTGAAGTAAGAAAAGTGATTTATGACATAGGAACAGCACTCCATCAGTGCTGCTTATAGTACAAGAGAGGCTGCAGCCTCCCGACATTGGATATCTGCAAGACCTTTGGGGAAGGTGCCACCTGCAGCATTTCAACTGCTACATGTGCTCTCTGACTCTATTTACCTACTAAGGTATTCACTGGGTTCCTAAGGAGCACCACAGATGGTTCATGAAGACTCTTCAGCTGGAACTCAAGCTTCTCTCAGTTCTGGATGACTGTGGGAATAATCCCTACACATAAAGATGTCTATTTAGCATTTCTTCAGCCTGTGGAATCTCAACTTGAATGTACACAGCCTACTGACTTGGAAGATAATTAAAGGATATATATGTATACTCTTCAGCTGGTTTTCTTGTGGCAGTTACTTCCTCCCCAGTGTTTTTGGCTTGGAAATTACAGATACCTCAGTTTCCACAGTCCTTAACCCATATCTTTTAAGCCTTTTAAGTCCCCCACACTATCCTGCGGATCCCCACAGCAGTACAGTGACATGAAACTTGTCTCTAAGCACAAATTCTGTGATCCCTGGGTTTGCTTGACCTCTTTCCTTCTTTAATGAAGCTCAGTCATTATCTGTGTGTAATGCTTGGGCAAGTTTTTTTTTTTTATTAAATGTATTTCTCCAGTTGCCTAGTTGATTATGCTGGAAGAATAAGTTTGCTCTGAATCACTCCATACGACTGAAGTAGAGCTGCTAAAACTGTTACCCTACAGATTAAAAGACAACTTGGAATTGTAAGAGAAAGCTGGGCATAGGAAAAACTAGGCTGTGAATCAGGAACCTCTTTCCCCTATGTGCAGAATGTACTTCCTATGTGTTAAGAGTTGTGGATTTGGAACAAGCATCCCTTTAGCCTTTCTTAGATAATTGTCACTGTCTTCATGTTGACCATAATATAGTCCTGTGTATAGTATTTCTTTTCCCAAAAGGATGTTCATTTTCTCCTACTTACATTTGAACTTCCTGGAAGGAGCCTCTCTTCCTGCAATGTGGAGGACAGACTGATTGCAGTAGGTTTAGAATAGAGGGTGTCTTGGTGCCCTCATTTGTGTCCTGACTCTAGAGGAACCTACAGCTAGATCTGGATGATTCAATCCCATTAGCCAAAGAATTTCCTTTCTGCACAAACCATACATTGTATTTTATTCTTGTTACTAGTGCAAGAATTGTGTCTTCTCCCAAACACTATGATGTTCTGATCACTATGGGGCAAAACCACTCTGTGCATGTCTGAGGTGGAACAGAGCTTGCAACTAGGAGGCTTCTCTTGAAACTAGGAAACATTTTTGTCCTTTGCCCTCCCAGCTCTCGGCTTGTGTTCTCAGATTATGAACATTTACCTTTGCACTTGTTGCTTCTAACAGGCGCCATTGTTTTTCTCTTCTGTATTTTTATTAATAGGTTACTTTTCAAAGGCACTTACTTGGCTTCGAATGGTTATCTTTTCCAAAGTGAGCAAGTCTTATGCATGTAGAACCATGCACAGAGAACCAAAATACAGCACATATTGTTCTAGAGGAAGACCCAGTTGACATATGAAGGCTTGATTCCAAGGATGAATGATTTGTGGAACTTAAGCTGCTTTAAAATTATCATAGAACATGCATGTTGCAATAGAGACAAAAACAGTCAACAAGTGAAGCTGCCATTTGTATCTTTTCACACAGGGAACTGAGATATCTTTATGCTGTTTCAGTATCCATTCAGACATCCTTCAGTAACCCCAATCACTCATGAATGAATGAGTAACATGCTTGTTGAACAGCTGATAGGTGCTAACAGGTATGGTAACTTTTTTGGCATACCTCATCTCATTTATAGATATCACACATCTATGAGATGGTGACCATCACAAGAAGACATACTGTGAATCAGCCCCTTGAGCCATTAAACCTACCACCCTCTAAACAGAAGTTATGTGCTCTTAAACCACAATGGGACAAAAGGAATAACCAGGAACTTAACTAAATACTTGTTCCCCAACAAGTGTCTGGTGTACATTCTTTTCTACAGTTCTAGAACTCTTGACAAATCTTAGGGAGCTCAGAACCAGGTTCTCATAAATGCTAGAATACTTTCACTTAATGGCTTAAAAATAACAGAGAATGACGCACAAGGGCAGAAGGCAAGCTCCCATGCCCTCAATTGCTACTCATGAAAAGCATGTGTACTTTCTTCTACTCCTATTCATGTATTCTCTGAACAGCCTCAGGTATCATCCTTACTATAAGCTCAAGATGTTTGGGCAGGATATGGGCTCCCATAGAAGAAATGTTCACAGTTTCTGGAATAAGCTGACTGTTTTTGAAATAGGCCAAATATTTGTATCAGAAAACTGTCCAAAATTATTTCTAGAAACACTGAAATACCTCCTGGAACTTTAGCTCATCCTGGGAACATATGTACATGAATAAAAGGCTCACCTCTTTCTCTGCTGTGAGAGCAACCTGATCCCCACTCAGTCAATGCCGGTTCCCTTCACCTTGGAGTGCCTTCTCTACTGCACTAGCATGGGTGTTTGTGTCCACTTGGCTCCATTGAATTTATAATGTTTCTTTCAGAAGCCCAGTCTCCAGTCATCTGCACCCACAGATTCAATTCCCTAACACCTTTGTAACTTGAACATTTTATAGTTATTTTTAGAATTTACAGATGGCTGTACTATTGTCCTGATTTCTAATGTATATATTTTGACAATTCAGCTCACTCCTGTATAGTCAGGGCAACAGTACACAGTATAGAAGGGAACATCTGATCAAATCCATTATCCATAGTTGACATTTGTTTCTAGTAAAACAATGTCAATAGATTTTCTTATCTTTAAAAACAAAGATTTTTCTATTATTTAAAATCATTAGAGTTGAAGAGAGTAGGTAAGGGACATTTTTATGTGAAAAAATATTTGCGTTGTATTGAAAATATATAGTAGCCTAAAATTTTCAAGTAGAAAGAGAGTGAGGGCTTTGGAAGTCATGACTTCCCACAATCTCAACTATAAGAAAATATTAGCAATAACATATCAATATGCAGAGGGATTCTAATTTACTCTTTCAAATCATATTATTCATTAATTATCCATTGACCAAATAATTGTAAAAGTCGTATTATGTATATCCCGAGGAAGGTCCATAGGTTCTGACGGTACAGGAGTAAATAAAAGGGGCAAAATATTACCATTTTCATGGAGCTTAAAATTTATTAGTGGAGCATAGAAAAGACAAATAGATGGACTGCAGAGTCAAGGAATACAGGAGACATACAGTATGGGAACCAGCACTGAGAAGTGGATTTGAAGAAAGGGATATTGGGTATAGAATGTGTTAATTTATTTGCTTATTATGTGAAACAACAGCATGGACTTACCTGGAATCTTACCTGTCTGGACAGCTTTCTCCTCAAATATCTTCCAATCTATTCTTTTTGAATCCCATCTCTCCAAATGAGGCCTTCTTTAGTCCCTTAATTTTACATTTACCTGTCTCCTAACATACCAGCATTCCTTCTCTATATGCTTTTATACCGTGACTATTATCTTTGTTTATTAGCTGACTTTGCCTCACAAGAATGGAAGTTCTTTGAAGGAAAGATCACTTTCTGTTATATTTTTGCTAAGTTACTAGTACATGGCACAGCACCAATAATATTGCTTTTTCTGAATAAATGTCCATATGAATAAATGTCCATATGAATGAAGCAAATTATGGGGGGGGTAATATTTTTTGATGTATAGAAAGGAGACAGACTGAAAGGGTGAACACAGTGAATAACCTTTGCTCCACAGTGCTTCAGGTAACTTTATGTAAATGTATTGGTTTATAATAATACAAAATTTTCATTTTAGTAGCTATTAATGTTTCCAATAGAGAGAAGAGGCAGTTTTTATTGACACCTAAGTGATACCCATCTGTTATTATTCATTCAGTCTTCTCAACAACAAAGAGCAAACTAGAGAACAAAATTTGGATGAGCTATGTATGATTTCACTGAGGTCTTGAAGGTATAGGTTAAGATGGCTAGCAGTAATGGCCTCTTAAAATTCCCTGGGCTTCCAGAGTACATATGGATTGGCTGCCAGTAAGTGCTGGCAAATTAATAAACAATTCTGTGGCTTAAAAGAAACATACATAGCTATCATTTATGCTGGTGTTCTAAAATCTCAACTGTGTTTTAAGACTGCCTTTGTGTTCCAGACTCTTTGGGGAGACACTTCTATTGCTTTCTGTAGTGAGGGGATTAAAGGCTTGCCTAGATCCACACTCTGTTTTCTTATTTCTTTCTTTGTCTCTGTTCTCTCCCTTTTCCCTTTTTAGTGTCCTAGACTAACACAGATTATTCAGAAGAGTCTTTCATCCTCAAGGCACTTACCTTAAATGCATTAGCCAACCCCCTTCTGCTGTATAAGGTAACATATTTAAAGGTTCTGTGGCTTAGGACCTAGGCATGTTATGGAGTCATCACTCCCCCTGTCATTGAGGATTTTGACCACAATTATACTGAGCTCACAATGGCTTTCTAAACAAGCGCACAGACACTCATTTCGAGATGGCCAAGTATTTTCTAAGAATTGAGTGTTTGATTATAGAGGTGCTAGCGAGACAATGACTCAAAGATGTCTACAGAAATATCAAGATAACCCCTAACACAGTGAATCAAAGCAAAGGACAACTTAAGTTGTAGCAAGGGGTGAGGTTATAGAATAGTTCACTGGTGTCATAGCTAGTTATAAATATTGCTTGCTTCCCTCCCTTGGAAGTTTGTATGGCATTTCTGGAACCATGAAAGTTAGACCTCATTGTGGAGGCTTTTAGGTAGATTCAGCTTGGATCTTCCAGATCCTGTGCCTGAAGATCATGGAATCTTTAGTAGTAGGGACTTTCCTCCAACCTCTGGGAACATAGGCAGTACCCTTAGGTATACATAAGTGTAGGAAAGTACTTTATTAATGGAATGCCTTTCCTCAAGAATTGAAGCCAATAGATGATAAGTGGAATTTCATAAAACTAAAAAGCTTCTGCACAGCTAAAGGAACAATCGAGTGAAGAGGAAACCCATGTAATGGGAGAGAATTTTTGCCAGTGATACATTTGGCAAAGAATTAATATCCAGAATATATTTTAAAACTCAACAAAATCCTCAAAGTAAACAAATAAATAAGTAAGCACAGCCCATTCAAAAAATGGCCTTGGAACCTGAGCAGAGAATTCTCAAAAGAGAAGTTAAAGTGGCAAATACATATCTCAAAAAAGATGTTCATCATCTCTATCAACTAGGGAAATGTAAAACAAAACAACTTTGAGATTTCATCTTACACCAATCAGAATGGTAAAGATCAACAAAACAACAGGCAATAAATGCTGGAAAAATGTGTGGGGTGGTAGGGGAAGGAAAGACCCATTCATTGGTGGTAGAATTGCAAACTGATGCAACAGCTGTGGAAAACAGTATAGATAATTCTCAAAATGCTAAAAATAAATCTCCCAGCTGTACCACTGCTTGACATCTGCCCAAAGGACTCACCATCCTACTCCACAGTCACTTGCTCAGTCAGGTTAACTGCTGTTCTATTCACAATAGCTAGAAAATGGAACGAACTAAGTCCTTCAACTAATGGATGGTGTGGAGGATTCCCAACCATAGGCTAAACTATTAGCACACTTTGTCCACAGGTGATGGGCTGTTAGGGAAGGATTATGAGGTTATGCCTTGTTGGAGTAGGAGTATCCTTGGTGGAGGAAGTGTGAGGGTTTCAAATGCCCATGCCAGGCCCAGTGTTTTACTCTTTGCCTGCCGCCTTCGGATCAGGACATAAAACTCTCAACCACATGCTACACCATGCTTGTCAGCTTCCCACCATAATGATCATGGAATAACCCTTTAAAATTGTGAGCAAGCCCCAAATTAAATGCTTTTTTTTTTTTTATAAAAGTTACCTTGGTCATGATGACTCTTCATAGCAATAGAACAAAAAATAAGACATAAATTGGTATCAGAGATAGGCACATTGTTGTGATAGGCCTGACCATTCTTTTGTTTGGAGGAATATGGAAGAATTTGGAACTTTGGACTAGGAAATCGGTTGAACAGTTTAAGCAGGGCTTGATGGGCCATTATAGTAGGTGCCTGCAAGATAGTGGTGCTGAAGGTAATGCTGACTGTGGGGGCCCAGGTCAAGGGGTTTTTGAGGGGAGGCCTAGAGGCTATTCTTGTGATATTTTGCAAAGAATGAGGCAACTTTTTGCTCTCATCCTAAACATCTGCCTGGAGCTAATTGAAGAATTTTGGATTAATGTCATAGGCAGAAGAGATTCCAAGACAGCTTCCTGTTGACTACATTGTGTGGTTATTAGTTATCACTCTTATATAGATCTACAAAGAAAAGAATCAAGCTAGACAGAGAAATACAAAATGTATATATAGTTTGAGGAGCAAAGAACACCAGGAAATACAATGTTGAAGCCAAATCCTGTGCTCAAGGAGATAAAATGTTTAAAGAAAAGCCTGATGCTACATGGACAAAATGGAATGGTTACCTTGTGGAAAGACCCCTTCTCCCCTAGCTAATCCTGTGAAAACATCTGATGGATTTTCTAAGTCTAAACCACAACAGAATGCTTATGAAAAATGTAATAGAAGGTGGGGCCAGGTTCCAGCCCCAGAAAGCAGAAGAGCTTGGCAGCTTTGGCTCTGTGGTTCTGGCTTTAGAGTAAAGGACACAGGAAAGGGGTTACAGAATCTTCCTCCAGGGTTAAGGAAGGGCACTAAGGCCAAGTGTTTGGAAGGGCAGTCCTTGCCTGGAGGCCCAGAGAGGCCTTTGTGTGAAGCTGTGAAGGTGAAGCTGAGATTGTGTTGGAGACCTTTGGATGTCAGAGATGCCAGAGTCATGGGCTATCTCCAAAGAGAGATGGTTCTACAGAGTGTGGGAATAGTCCAAGAAAGAAGTGTGTTGCAGTTAGCAAAGATGAAAGGATCAGGAGATCTGAAGAGCACCTTGACATAGTAAAAGGCCCCCAAACTTTAGCACAACTGACATCACAATGGAAGCACTATTCAGGCCTTGAAATGCAGCATATAGCACCTACCAAAATGAGAAACAAAAAGACAGAATCCATCGAAGTCCATAGTTCTGGGAAAGTCCATAAGTGTACTAACCTTGCTTCTATAGTTCTGCACCTGGCTGTTCTTGTTAACTGAGATGCACCAACACAAGACATGCTTTTTGTGCTCAAAAGTTCACCCTGAAAAAGGCTTGGGGATACACTGGAATGCCAGATACCCAGCATAGTTGCTTGATGGCTAATAAAGATTTTCTATTGACTTAAACCTGTGTCTGAGTAGTCTTCGCTGGTGGATACCTGACAACATCAAACATGAAATGCAGAATTTGGTTATTGCCCTTCTGGTTTTCATTCTTGTTTTGGTTCAGCATTTCCTTACTGTGACCCCTTTCTCCCTTTTGGAATGGTAATATATATTCTGTGCCATTGTATATTGAAAACATGTGATCTGCTTTTTGATTTTAATTTTACATTAAGAGATTGCTTTGAGTCTTAGAAGAGACTTTGGACTTTTAAACAGTATTGATACTGAAAGACTATGGGCACTTTTGAAGATGGGCTGAATGCGTTTTTACATTATGATATGGCTTCAAGGCTGTGGAGACCAGGAAGTAGAATGTGGTGGTTTGAATGAGAATGGCCCACATGAGCTCCTATATTTTCATGGTTAGTCCCCAGTTGACAAACTGTTTGGGAAGGATTAGGAGGTGTGGCCTTGGTGAAGTAGATGTACCTTTATTGGGGGAGGTGTGCTGCTGGGGTTTGGCTTTGAGGCTTCCAAAGCCCATGCCAGGCCCAGTGTCTCTCTTTCTGCTGCTGCCTGCAGATCAATATGTAAGGCCATCAGCTACTGCTCTAGGGCCATGTCTTTCTGTTTCTGGCCATGATGGTAATTGATCAATCCTCTGAAACTCCAAGTAAGGCCCTAGTTAAATGCTTCCTTGCATAAGAGTTGTTTTGGTCATGGTGTCTCCTCACAGCAATAGAACAGTAACTAAGACAGATGTATAATGAAAATGTGGTGCATATGCACTATGGAATACTATTCAGCTGTAAGGAAAAATTAAATCATGAACTAGAAAAGGACATATGGTGTGAAGTAACCCAGACCCAGAAAGACAAATGTTATATATATTTTTCCCATCTGGTTTCTAGCTCCAAATCTTCAGATATGAGTATATAAATTGGAATAACTACAGCAACCAGGGAAATAAAAAAGGACCATGGCCAAGTGAGCAATAGAGATTGGAACATCAAGATACAAGTGTTTTAAAAGTGGAAAATGGGTAGGGTCTTTACTTAGGGAAAGAGGAGAGAGGGTAAAATAACAGTAAGAATGTCTGAAAGAGTCATGAGAAATTATTATCTACTGACTTTAAATTTTACCTTTTTAAAAATTATTTCTTTCATTTTTTGAAACTATAATTTGAGACTATATAATTAAATCATTTCCACCTTCCTTTTCCTTCTCCAGACTATTCCATATTCTTTCTTTCAAATTCATGGCTCTTTTTTAATTAATTGTTGTATCACGCATATGTGCATATAAATATAACCTGTTCCATCTGTATGTTGCTTATATGTATGTTTTCAGGGTCGGCCACTTAGAATTAGATAATCAGTTGGTGAACTCTTCCTCAGAGAAAACTATCCTTTTCTCATCACTCTTTAGTGGCTTGTGGTTCTCCAGGGGAAAACTGGGAGAAAGGAGAGTTAGAGGAGGAGGAATTCAGGGGCCAGCCACCCAGAAAGCCACAGAGTAAGAAACAAAGAAAGGAATAGAAAAAGAAGCTCAGAGGCAAAAGATGGATGGGATAAGATGGGATAAGATGGATGGCAAGAAACAAGCCAAAATATGGCTGGGCATTTATAGTTAAGTATAAGTCTCTGTGTGTGATTCATTTGGGAGCTGGGTGGCAGGCTTCCCTAAAAGAAGAAAAACAAACTACACTCCACATCTCTGCATTTTGATTAGTTGTGTTTTCTGTCCAAATTCTAACATCTAGACTTTGTTTGATGGCCAGAGAAGTGGACCTGTGGATCCTGGTAGAAGCATAATAACAGAGTCTACTGCTACCTCAATTGCTGTGCTGCTGCAGCAGGTATAACTAAGGGTTAACAAGCTAAGCAAACACTTCCCATGTATTATCTCACAGAATTCAGAAAGAGACTACAGAACACATTTAAATATAGTTACCTTCATTTTACACGTTGCTGTGCTAGGACCCTTTCAACCTAAGTGTTGATTATTTCCATTATTATACATCAAGTCCTAAATAGTAAATCCATTATGAAGCCTATAAGGTTCTTCATTAACAAGTATCTCTCAAATTCCCTCTCCCTCCAAAGCTTTCTCCAGCTTCTTATTCATTTTATTATTGAATTCAGTTTTATTTTATTTCATTTTTGTCTCTAACAAAACTCTTCTGCTTTTCATCCTCGACTACTGGATGATAAGGAAAGGAATTCTGGGTAAGTTACAGTCTGTTGTCCATGCTGCTTTTCACAACTCTTATCTCCCAAGCAGTTATGAACTGGAGTAGTGGCATGCCAACCTCCTGGCATCTAGCACAGACAACTGCAAGCTTTTTGAAGCCATCCTCTTTAATTACAACTATTAAACTCAGCTCCTGAATTCTCAACAGTTTTAAATTTTGTAGTCTGATGTCCCCAATCAGCAAAGACAGTTCTCCTTTCAAAATACTCTCATTGATTGTAGCTTAAAAGAAAGCTTAAGGACTTTAAGTCTCCCCTCCCCATTTAAAAAAAAAAAAGCACACAGAAATGAGTGAGAAGATTTAGGATGATGACTGGTGCCCATTAGTAATTAGAAGCAGAAAACAAGTAGGTATCCAATAATACCCTGCCTAAGTTTATGCTTCTTTTCCCTGTATTCTTCATCTTCAATTCCAAGAAGCTATAGTAACCTACTGTCCTTAGAGTTCATTTAGATCTGCTATTTTCCCTGCTCTTACTGTAGAACTTGATGCTGTACAGCAGATAGCTGCACTCTAGGGGACTGGAAAATTGGAAAGTTAGATATAACAGGGGAAAAAAATGAAAGGAAAAAAAAATCTCTTCTTTTTATGGAGGCCTAAGGAAGTAGGACCAATTTGGGGTTATACTCACAGACTAGAGAGCATAAGGGAGGTGACTCATCTAGCACCAGGTGAAAAAGAAGGTGTAGTCCTCCAGGGGTCATGATGGAGACAGGAACAATGTGGTGATACTTTGTTTGTGCTCTAACAAATAAAGCTTGTCTAAAGATCAGAGAGCAGAGCTAGCCGCTAGTTAACCATAGAAGCCAGGCAATGGGTAGCACATACCTTTAATCCCAGCACTTGAGAATCTTACGCCTTTGATTCCAGTACTTGGGAGGCACATGCCTTTAATCCCAACACTAGGGAGGAGGAAACAGGAAGTGATCTGGCTGTGCAGAGAGAGGAATATAAGGCAGGTGGAGACAGGAGCTCGGTCCCGTCTTGGGCTTGAGGATATGATGGAGGTAAGAAGTCTCCCTAGTGGCTGGCTGCTCTGCTTCTCTGATCTTTCAGCTTTCACCCTGATACCCGACTCTGGGTTTTTATTATTAAGACCAACTAGAATTTGCACAACAGAACACTGTATTTAATGTTTTCATGAACATGCTATAGACCAGTGATTCTCAACCTGTGGGTCGTGACCCCCTTGAGGGTCAAAGGACCTTTTCACAGGGGTTACATGTCAGATATCCCGTCTATCAGATATTTACATTATGATTCATAACAGTAGCAAAATTACAGTTATGAAGTAGCAATAAAAGTTTACAGTTAGGGGTCACTACAACATGAGTGTCACAGCATTAGGAAGGTTGAGAAACCACTGTTGTAGAGTGACATGGGCCATCAATCCAGATCTAGAAATACCACATATTACAAGTGTTATGACATAGCAGCTTTTTGCCTAGAGAATGGTTATTAGAATGTTTCTACAATGTAAATATAATTAGTGAGAAATCAATGCTTTAGGAATTTATTTACTATGGTCTGAATACATTAAAGGTCTAATATATACAGTCCCTGCTATTATAAGTTATACTGTTGTATTGGGGTTGGGCAGCTTCAATAATTTAAAGTCAAATGGGATGAAATATTAGAATTAAATGGTAACTAAAAGCTGTATATAAAGAATTTATTAATTCTATATCGTTACCAAGCTCAGATAAATGATATGCAAATTGGCAAAATAATCTGTATTATACAACATTGAGCTCTTTTTCAGTATAAAAAAGGACTCTAAGGAAATAGTTCACAAACTTCCAATGCAGGCACACTGGTATTTCTGCAGCAGAACAGAACAATGACAAAATTCGCACACCACATTTCTTTCAAGCTATTCCAACGACTGCTCAGTTTAAGATTTGGCTTAATGTGCCTGGCAGCTGCTTGGTGTGAGCTGTGACATTTCTAAAATGAGAATCCACTCTGAATTATAAGTCTTCATTCCTGCTGTAATTATAAAGGTACAATGAAAAAAATGTTTTCTTCTGGACGACTGAGAAATAGACTATGAAATCATCACACAATGGGTCAGAACAACACTACAGTAAGCAAACCACTTGCTTTCAGTACATTGAATGCCACTTGCTCATAAATACTTTTCCTCTTCTTGAGATCCGATGAGATTAGGCACATTCAGGATGGTGTAGCTGTAGATACTTTTCCTCTTCTCAATCACCATGTCCTCCTTGCTACTCTTAAATATCACTGTAGTCTCATATTCTCCCTCCCTCCCTCCCTTCTTCTTCTTCTCCTTCTCTCTCTCTCTCTCTCTCTCTCTCTCTCTCTCTCTCTCTCTCTCTCTCTCTCTCTCTCTGATAGATAGATAGATACTTTCCAAATAAACATATGAATTCCAAACTAATTCTTGCTAACCCATGCATATAGAAAGTAAGTCCTGATTTTGGTGTCTGTATTGTATCCTTTCTCTGATTCTTTGATGGTACTGTGTAATACCTTTAGGACATGTGCTATATCGTCAGGTAACTGTCTAAATACTTTTATCTTACACACAAAACCTCTGTGAAGAAAGAAACCATGTTATGCACCTATCCCAATATGTGTTCTATGAAAGAAAATCAATAAATCATTATTAAATTGATAGTTTAAGAATCAGGCATGATGGTTGATGTAGCATGAATCTTAAAAAGTTTTATTAATAAAAACAAACCCAGTGCCAGGTATTGGGGTGAACACTGAATGATCAGAGAAACAGAACAAGCCACAGCCACCTCACCTTGCCAATTCCTCAGCTGATCCCGTTTCCTCAGACTGGAGTTCTCATCCAAATGGATCTCACCTGAACTGCTGCTCAAAAGCTTAAAAGCTTAACCAGGCCTAGTTCCTGGTCCTCACACCTTTCTGCTTCCTGTCATCACTTCCTGAGATTAAAGGCATGAGTCACCATGCCTGGCTGTTTCCAGTGTGGCCTTGAACTCACAGAGATCCAGACATATCTCTGCCTTCGGAATGCTAGGATTAAAGGTGTGATTGCCACAATTTTCTGGCCTCTATATCTAGTAGCTGTTCTGTTCTCTGACCTCAGATAAGTTTATTAGGATGCACAATATATTGGGGAACACAATATCACCACAGGTTTATGCTTATAATTTCAGTAGTGTAGTGGTTGAGACAGGAAGATTGCTACAAGTTTGAAGCTAGCTGGAGCTACATAGTGAGTTCTAGACCAGCCTGGAATGAAATGTGAGAACATTATCTATCTATCTATCTATCTATCTATCTATCTATCTATCTATCTATCTATCTATCTATCTATTTTTCTATCCATCCATTTATCTTTGGTGGATTGAATGAGAATGACCCCCATAGGCTCATATGTTTGTATGGTTAATGCTCTCAGTTGATAAATGTTTGGGAAGGATTTGGAGGTGTGGCCTTGGTGGAAGAGGTATGCCACTGTGTTTTTGCTTTGAAGCTTCAAATGCCCACTTGAGACCCAGTGTCTCTGTCTCTGCCTGTTGCCTGCATATCAGGATGTAAAGCTCTGAGGTATCACTCCAGAACCACTCCTTTTTTCTTCCTGTCATGATGATCATGGACTAACCCTCTACAACTGTAAGTCCCCAATTAAATATTTTCTTTTATAGGAGTCACCTTGATCATGTTGTCTCTTCACAGAAATAGAACAGTGACTAAGATACTATCATCTACCTACCTACCTACCTACCTACCTACCTACCTACCTACCTATAATTAGGGTAAGAACTTAATACAATGTCTTGTTATCCATGATGAAACTTATTCACTGGATGAATGAATTAAATGCCATAATGTTCCAGTAAATTCAGGCAAAGGAAGCATAGGATAGCCAGTGATCCAAAGAAAAAAGATTATAATGAGGGTAAAGGGGGGTGTCATTTCCACTGCATGAAGAAGACAGGATTTCCTTCTGTTCTGCCAGAACATGGTGTCAATGTGTAAGACTATCTAAGACAGGAGTAACTGGACATTTGAATCATATAACAAACTCTGGGTTTGGGTCCGGGTATTTTAAAGCAAACTTATGATTATCTATTATGACAGAACATTCAGATGAGAGGCTGCTCAATTAATAAAAGAGAGGGTACTCCCAAACAGCATCTATACATATATAAATCAAATTGTTGGCTGAAAATTCAAGCAAGACTCTAGAATAGGAACAAGTAATGAAAATGGTAGATACAATGGCAGTCCATCTATGTGGCCAATTGGTTACTCTTCTGTCATGTAGTGTTACTTAAATTTTATACTAACATCTAAACATATACCTGTGTCCTCTAAAAGTTATATTCAAAATAAAAAAAAAAAACATGGATCCACTAATTATCCTATTTTTCTTGTTATTGTTAGAAATATAAAGATTTATTAAGCATAGAATGTTTTCAATTCTTAATTATGCCACATGAGGAATATACTTATGATACCACATGATATTTCTAAAGGACCTTTTCTAACAAAAAAATTCATGAAAGTTGACTTAGGTAAATTATGTCAGTTTGCATTATTACTTAGGCAGATATAAACTACCAGTGTTTTGGACCCTTGTATAACTACAGAAGAAAATAAATTGAGAAATTAAATTTAAGTAATATTGGAAATTCAATAATTTGAATGAATAAAATAAAGAATAATATGGGACATATTGTATAAATGATAGAGTATATATTTTGAAATCTATTCTAAAAGGTAATGATGAATACAATCCTCTCAGAAATAGTCTAAGATGGATTCTAATTCAGAGGCATCCTTTTGAACCACACGTTGGGTATCATTAGGACAAATTCTGAATTAGTTATGTGTGAAGTACAGAATAGGATGATCTGAGATGAAGGTATGAGAGTCCATGTCTGGTCTGTGAGTCATCTGCATTAGCTTCCATTTAGGCTACCCAGATAAAATTCTTGCTTTGATTATCACCTAAATTCTGGTGGAGCTTAAGGAACAAAGTGTATGTACTGATGTCATTTCAGCCAGAAATCAAAACATGAGAGCAAAGATGATATATTATCTACACTGTTATGTCTCTTACGCATACACACACACACACACACACACACACACACACACACACACACACACACACACACTGAAATCTGTGTAGCTCTCTGCTGAATTAGTCTCATATTTTTCCAAAGTATATTCAGTAGTCTTCACATATACCAGGCACACCTGCCTTTTAAACTCAAGTAGTACTTGTGGTTCACATATCATCCAAAATGCAGCCTCAGGAGGTACGATCTTGTGTCATGCCTTCCATCTAGGATGTTTCTTACTGGAAAATTTTCCATGTTAGTTTTTAGAAGAAATTTATCACTTCCACATAGGACTTCTGTGACAAATGCCTTTTGCCCTGAATTACTTATTTCTTTTATTTTGTAGTATTAGACAACGTTTTATATGTCAACAGCAGTAGTTTTCATACTTAATTTTAGTTTTTTTAGGTAGGATATATGTTGTCTGTTAGGTAGTTATATCTTTAAAATTAAAATAAACTACATTTAGTGTTTGAATTCTCATCAAATCAATCATGCTTAATAAAGTGTTAATTTTCTGAATTTATTAAAAATCTCATATTTATATACTTATAGTTTTTTTATACAAAATATACAACAAAGTATATTTGTAGTTAACATACTTTTTGCCATATGTATTTTCAATTATTCTTTGCAGTGATGTAACAAGGCAGATGCTTTTATTGTTTTTCCACTGTTGATGTGGAAACTACAGTGTAAGAAGATTTGTGGTCCTCAGCACAATTTCACAAGCACCTCTTAGATTCTGTTAAACTATGGACAAACAAATGTTCTCAGCTCTCTCTTCAGAAAACAAACACATGCCATTTTAACTTCTAAACTTGCTGCCTATTGTTATCCAGTCACCTGACATCTCAGAATCATATTTTTCAGTCTTCACAATATCCCACACCAACACAATTGAAGAGAAGGCTCTCACCTCTCACTGGTTATCTTTCCAGTCAAATTCCAAAAGAGTCAGCACCACAATTCTGATTTATGTCCAGTGCTCCTGAACTGTCATTTGATTGACATAGCACTTCCCAAGCCTGAGGCACCCTTCAGAGATCATGGGGGAGATGGAGCTGCATCTAAAAATCTAAATGTACATTTATGTCAACACAAGAGATAACTTCTCATCAGATTTTTTTTCTCCTGTGCTGTGGTTTGGGTAAAGTTACAGACAGCTATGTCAAGGAATGCTCCTTTGAGAATTGATTAATCTATCTATCTATCTATCTATCTATCTATCTATCTATCTATCTATCTATCTATGTGTCTACATGTTAAAATCTCCAAGAATAAAGAGTTTGTTGAAATGAGATTTTTAAAGTGGTCTGGAATTGGAAATGCCCAAATTTCTGAAAGATGTTTACTCTGTAGCCAGTTATTCCTAGCATTTCTAGAGAAATCATAATGTATGCCTTCAAATTTACCCAGGGCACATGGAACTAATGCTGTAGGATATTCTGATTTCATGCAAGTTTGACTTCTCGGTGCACCACTGATCTTCAGGAGCCATTCTAGGCTTCATTATCTCCCCTTTTTATATGAGAATAAAGAAAGTATCTACTTCATGGTATTACAATAACATTACTTATTATTTTCATTATGTGTGATGATATGTCTAAAAGGTGGCATTGTGTCTGGCATAAGTCAAATATCTAAGAAATATTTTTATACTTGCTTTGGGGAGAATGAAATAATAGAGGATTTAGAATCACAAGGGACTCAGCTCACTTCTGGACATTTCATCTCACCTGTTGCAAAAATTTCCAGGAAAAGCATTTCACTAGCCTTCTAATTTATAGACGAGGACATCCTGACCCAAACAGTGGTTGATTTGGAGGTCTTCTTCATATACTATTATTTGTCACAGGTGACACTATGAATGACTTACTATTCTACAGCTAACCACTTACTAGAGGCTTTCTCAGTCCTTGCCTTTAAAGGCGACTTGTGTTTTAAACCTTCCAATCTCCCTGAGGTATTTTGAAGGTCATAAAAGAAACTATGTAAATGAAGATATCTCTTCTCTTTCCTGCCCTCTGGATAGATCCTGAAGTCCTGGAAGTTCTGAAGTGTCCTTGTAAATTATCATCAACCACTGGCATTCCATCACTTTATCTCTACCTTCCTTCCAAGCTTAAACAGGTTGAAACTGATTGGCACAGCATTGTCTATCTGCCTGACACTCCAGGGCATAAACCATGGGGTGAAATCAAGCTGCAGACACAAGCAGCTCCAGCAGTGTGATAAAACTTAAATTACAACTCAGAGCAGATAGTGTATACATTATATTCAGATGCCTAGGCTCTTAAGAGAAATCTTGAAACTACAGTTTACAATCTCAGTGAATGTGGAGGGTGAAATGCCTCCTATGAATGAAACTAACATTTAAAATATATGATAAAATGACAATGAATGCTTCTGCAAAATCATTTCTAAATATTAGCTACAACCAACACATCTCTTATACAGCAGAGGTGATTTGGTTTTTGAGGGTAGAAGCATTAATATTCATTATAGATAATAAGATTTGATAGCCAGAGAAGAAACATCAGCAAATCTTTGGTGATAACTGCAAGCTATCTTTTTAATGTTTAGGAATCATTTTGCTCTCATCTCACAAGTTACAGTTGACACCGAAAGTTATGTTCTCTTTAGACTATCCATTTTCTTCTATAAATGTGCTCTTCTCATAGCCTGATTGTCCTGTTTTTATTCTGGAGATTACCATGTAATTGATGTTAGCCAAATGCACATCGTGGATATTATTATTGCTAGCTGGAGGGTTTCCCACACAGGACACTTTCCAATGAGATTGAGGAGTCAAGGGAATAGTGTTGCAAAATCACTTTTATTAGCTTCTTTCTAAGTCGGAAGTGATACAGCCTGCATTTTCCATTTTTCTGAATCCATGCTCCAGTGGGTTATATCAGGTTTCACCTTTAACATCAGCCAAATAGATTTGAGGGGAGACAAATTGAGATTCAAAGGATAATATAGTTTTTGAAGATATAATAAAGCCTACTAACATGAATTGAATAGCACCTTGGAGCAAGAGTAAAAAAATTGTTTAATACATGGAATTGGTGTCTGCTAGAACCACTTATTTAAAGTTCTTCCCATATTTTATTGGAAAGTGATACTTAAAAGGATTTATATCATGGCAAAAGAATCTCTTAAAGCTGGCTTTCTGTGCATGCAAACATTCAATTTTAACTCACTTTCTTTTATACCATAAAAAGGATTTATAGCATTTTTCCTTAAATAATCACTTACAAAAACAAGCCACTTGCTACATTTATAATGCCTGCACCACTTTGTGTTCTCTTTTTCACTTTTCCCCCCTAACTAAGGCAAAAATGCACTTTCTAAGAGTATCTATTAAGTGGGCTAGTTTGGACAGAAATGAGACTATGGAGTAAATTAGCTATTTTCTTTTCTGGATGCATTATTAGAAGGACTAGCTTCAGAGGTCAGCGAAAACATTAGCCTTCATATTCCTGTCTTCTGTTCCTATCACAGATTTTCTATTGACTTGTGACCTTGGGCAAGAATCTGCTTTCTCCTGCATTAGTGTGGATTAGGGAAATGAAGCCACATAGCTCTTTTGCAAACCAGAGGCTCTTCCAGACAGGCCTGGGAAGGGAGAGCAGAATCTGTTTTATGTGTTGCCACAGGCTTCCTATACTCCATGCTGCTGATTCCCTCAGGTGGACTCTCTTTCTGTGGCTGTGTGCCCAGGTGTATCTTCAAAGATAAGAAAGATCCCTGGTAAACTCAGTCACCCTTTTCTGGAACATCTGTCCCCCATAGCTTGGTGTTAAGAATTTTATTATGAGGAATTTTACTTAACTGCAGTTACATATTTTATATGAAAAATGTCCTCAAATTCCTCCTTCTGTTTGCATTAGCATGCTTATTGAAAAGGGCCAGGATAGACCAGCTCCTGTGTTTTGCTTCCACTCCAAATCCTATTTTCTTCATCTTTCATTATTCTCCATACTTGCGCTCTGCCCCTAGCTTCATCTTCTCATCCTGGCTCAGGTATGTATGGCAGCTAACCGCTTAAAGCTGCAAAACGAAGCAAGGTTCTCGACAAATGTTTATGTATTACCCCATGAATGCCTGATTTCAGGAGGATCCCAGATGGGACTTGATTCACTGATGTGATAAATATTACTCCCATTCCCTGACCAAGAAAAAGAATCCCAGGACTGTCACTTGCTATACACACAAGCCTGTACACAGGAGAAGGAATGCGCAGTGTTTGCTTAGGCAGGAAAACAGTGGATTGTTCACCAGTCTAGTTAATATAGTCAGTCAAATTGGTAGCTATTTGTCAGTATAGTTTCCTAAGAAGTAAAATAACATTCTATGAATTGGGATTGCATTAATATATGAGAAACTATACAGTGTGATTTTTATTAGATAGACAGATACTCATTCCTTAAATCTGAATTCTAGTCAGTGGAGCTGGGTGCAGACAGCAAGCACAGAAAGCTCGCTAGTCTGTAGATCATTGAGAAATCAGTTCACCCCTCACCATAATCAACCTCTACTTACATTAATTGTACTGTCTGGGCTGCCATCAGATGCCCAAATTGCCACTAGAGGGCAGTACCAATGGATCAAGTATAAAGGTTGTTGAAACTGTTTTTCTTGAATGGTGTCTCATTATTGAGTATGCTAGGTTCTCTTGGCAGAAAGATGGACCAAGGTAATGACCCTCAAATTGTGAGTTCTAGATCACAAGCTTTTACATCTCTTGGAGTCTGATTAGAAATGAGAAACAAAGAGACAGAGTAATACAGAATAAAAGCAGATGGTAGGCAGGGACATGATGCAGAGTATATGGGTATTTCTCACAAAAGGAGAAAGCAAAAAGTTAGCATCAAACTCCTACAAAGAAAACAAAATGGAAAAGGTCAAAAATAACAGGCTCTAATCATAGAATAAGACATCTGCTGCTTTGTCTGACCCTGGAGACACATAGTCGCATATAAATTTTTCATCCTCTAGAAAGCATGCTAATAAGGTAGAGGCTGGTAAAACACTGGAAGAATTGCAAAACAACAACAACAACAAAAATCTGACAACCAAACCAAACAACACCAGAAACCTTTTCAGAACTTGGAAGAGACATGAGTAAAGCAGGAGGATGTGTAGGAGGAGCAGTGTAGTGCCTACCGGGGCAGTGGACAGGGAGGCTCACACATTCTGAAATGGCACCCACCCTGGGTACCAGCTTCCAAAACAGAACTTTTTAAAGTTATTCCTCTGGTTGAAGCATCTCCATCTTCTGGAACTTTTTAACAGTAAATGAGTTTGGTCAGGATAACACATTCAATCAACAATGACCAGTGTGTAAATATCAAAGGGGATAAGCTATGATGTCTTGCCACACAAAATTTATTTTTCTCAGTGTTATACACAATGCAAGATTTTAGAAGCATCCTTATTTGTCTTTATAATGGTAATAGGTCTGTGTAATAAATTCCATAATACTGTTCCAGTGTTGATCAAATGTGCTTTCTAGAACATACAGCCTACACAACTCTTCTTGACTAAAAGATAAGATAGTAAAAAAAAAATACATTTTTGAAATATGGTCTATTTTGTATTCATGGTATGTCACAATTGGTAGAAATAAAGAATGGGTTTTAAAAGCCCCACTTAACTATTTTCATCCCAAACTATCTGTCCAAGAGATTCTTAACCCTCATTATATTCTTTATAAGACTGGGTCACAATTTTGGAAATAGGACCTTAGTAATATAATTCCTCACAATATCTCTTGTCTTGCACTGATTTTGGTCTTGATCACATCTTTGAGGAGTAAAAATAATTCTAGAACTTCAGAGTCTAGACAAACTATCTGGAAACACAGAAAAACAGAACTGAGAGCATTATGAATCACTTATTCTTGAGAATGGTCAGAAATGGAAGTTTCGGAATCGTATAGTCTGACAAATGGACACCTTGAGTAATTTGTAAGAACATACTTTGAAATACGAAGCAGAAAGTATTTTTCCTTTTAGGATCCTGTCTAGGTAAGTGTCATGTCGGCAGAAAAGAGAAGCTTGCCACACATGTCCACTCAGGCTCTTGGCACTTCTTACCCATTTGTGTTCTCCCATGCTGGTTTGCCTGGCCCAAATCTCTGTTCTGCCTGAGAGTTTTCTAGGCTCTATCATGTTATTCTGGGCCAAGTTTCATAACTTTGGCCTTTTGACCTTATGTTAACTTGACTCTCGACTAACACCAACCACTTTGAACTAGGTTCACAAAGCATTCCTTCCTTCCCTGAAGCCTGGGAAGGTTCCATGGACCCAAACAAGCACAAGTTCAAGCATCCTTCATGCCTTTTAGAGTTATGGAATGACTTAAACTTACTTTACTGGACCTAGAATGCTGGATCAAAGAACAGGAAGGAGAGGAGGCACAGTGCTTGAAGTTATCCTTCCTTTCTGTAGCATTCACATCCTTCCTAGTTTTGAGCTCACTTTGACCTCCTTTCATGGGGACATTGGAGAATTCCGGGGCACAGGATGCCTCTTTACAAGCTGCCATTCTGATCAATGAATGCTCATGTTCATACGTGGGGCAATTGTATAGTGGTGATCATTTTGTTTAACGGCACCATGAGACATAGTCAGGATCAGTTTAGGCTCATGTAATCATAAACAGAACATGTACTTAATTCAGTAGAAAGTTATTGTTGACTGACTGTGGCCCAAGGGTTGATACAGAGTGTGGGAATTCTTCAGGGAAGAGCCATGGTCCTTTATGCAGCTTATATTCTAGAGAGCTGAATCATAAAAGAAGAGAAGTAAGACACCTATTTTAAGTTCAATGAAGAGAAATAATGAAAGAGAATAGGAGACACTGGAGGAAACAGACAGGCATTGAATTGGAATTTTACATAAGCTAGTTGAGGGAAATTTAAATGAGTAAAAGATTGAAAGGGGTAAAAAGGATCCATTTAAATATGTGAGGAGGAAAGAATCCTGGGAAGAAGTAAGAGTAGATACAAAGGTCCTGACATAGAAACGGCCTTGGCTGTTGCACAAATAGAACAAGGAACTAGGCTAGGCTAGTTTGCAGGTAGAGCTTAGAAGCTGTCAAGGTCAGAGAAATGTCTGGAGACCAAAACCTTAGCATGTCATTGGCCACTGTGATTCCCTTTGCCTTTTACAGGATGAAGTTGTGAAATCAGTGGAGAGCTGGTGCAGAAGAGTGATGTGACCTCCTCTATGTTAAACGATCCCTGAGCAACATCATGTCACTGAAGCACAGTCAAAGGGACTTCGTGGTCAATACAGGCCAACTCATCAGCAGACTACCCCAGTCTTTAGGGTGAAGATGGTGATGGCTGAGAGCAGTTTAGATACAGCAAAGGTAGTATGGACTTGGTTCTCCATTTTAAAGTTAAGGTCATCAAGATCTCCTGATAGAGTGAAGAAGCAGAGAAGATGCCTACATGCTTCCATATTTCTGAGTTTCACTCCTTAGATGAATACAATTGCCATCAGCCAAGAAGGGGAATGTTGCAGACGTAGAAAAATTAGCGTTAAAGATGAGAAAAATGGTTGTTTTCATTTTAAGTTTGTGATGCCCACATCCAGTTTCAGTTTCTGAGCAGAAGTCTACAGTGTGACGATATATTCAAAGTTGTGAAGAGGAGTAGGGAAGTTGTATATCTTTGGTAGTGAGCAAAAGCATGCATAGTGACTGATCAGACAACAATGGCTAGGAACTTATACCCTAAGACAAAACCGACAACACGGTCTCTGAGGTTACCCACAGACTAAACTTCTGTAATTAGTTTCCACTGTAGCCAGTAGCAGAATTTGAAGTGAAAGACCCCAAATAACTAGGTAATTGCCTTTTAATTCCACACTGACTTCCTTCTTTATCTATTTTCCATGTACTTCTCCCCTCACGCACCCTCCTAGCTTCCAGTCTCAACTATCCAAGCTTGTAATTAGCTGCACTTTACAAAAGGTTCATTAATCCTTTTAAATATTTCTCTCCTATCTGTTGTAGATTCTAAATGTTTTAGTTGGCCTCTCTTTGGGCTCGTCCATTTCTTCTGCTGTCTAGAGCTCAAAACCTTTGTGTAGACTGAATGGCTGAAGGACTTTTCAAATGAGCTTCCCTCTGTCTCATTCTTAGTTAATTCCAGCTATTCACTATGGGCTTCTGTGTAATGAACTTTACATTGGACTACCTGTTTCTTTAATCGTTCAGTTAATTTTCTCTTATAAGAGATAAAGGACAGCATGTTTTTCTACAAAGGTAAATTGTTTCTTTTTCTTAAATGCTTCAGCTCCTGAGTTCTCAGCATCAAATTTATAAAAGCCCCTATTTATCAATGACCATTCTTTTTCCAAGCACCTTCTGAAATGGAAGCATTACAAAGGGAGAGTATCAGGGCCAGAGCATCCAGGTACTGTCTTTCTTGAAGGTCCTCCTGGAAAAGTCTGCTTCAAGACAAGAAATTTTATAATGGTCTTTTCCTATATTAGAGCAGCCAGGTTTTGTACCATTTTTTTATGTTATTATCTTAAGATAATAACACTGGATTTTCTGATGCTTCTTAAGGTAAATAGGGACAAAACAAGGAATGTGAAGAAATGGTCACCATGTCCACATTGCCTATTTCCCTGCTCCCAGATAGTGAAACAAATGGTATTACCATGGTAATGGGCTAGTGCAGGAGTGGCAACTCAATCCTTCTCGCTTCCCTTTCATGTCAAAAATAAGTCCCAGGTTAGAACCAAAGGTTTTCAAACTGATTTGGGGTAAATACTTCATTCTTAATTGCCTGTCAGGAAAAACTATCTCTTAACCATTTAAAATTGGAAATTGATATTGAAAAAAAAAAAAAACACATAGAAGACAATTCTAGCAGTCTGTATCCATCAAGAGAAACACATCAAGACCCTTTGTTCTAGGAAGTTTACTGTCAGCACAAGTTTTGTGGTTGCTGCAGGCCTTCTCACAAATAGTTCTTGAAGTCAGTCTTCAGCAACTTCTGAATCGAAGGACTGTAAAAGCACTGACCAATTCCCCATAATAATTGGGAAAGAAAGAGAAAGACTTTGCCAATGCCTAATATTCCCTTGAGAAGCAAAGCTTGAGGTACTCATGACCAAGTAAAAAGGAATCCTTCTCCAGCATGTTCTCTCTCTCCTTCTCCCCATCCCTTTCTCACTCCCTCTTGCCTCACGCTCTCCCCTTCTGACACCTGGCCCCTGTGTGTATGAGTGAGGTTCAGGGGTATGCTGTGTCCATAAGGGATGCAGACACTGATAGGAAGAGACAGGGGGCAAAGACTAGAAAGCAGGACAGTAAAGAGACAGGCAAAGTAATTGAGATAGTTTTACCATCTACAGTGCATGAATGAGGGTGCCTAGAAAGATGGGTGACTAGAATCTGGAGTTCATGGATTGCTGCTGAGTCACCAAGCTATTACAACTTGTTCAGAACCTTAGCAACACAGACATTCTGAAGCAGTGTGACCAAGGACACTACGTTTTCAGTTGTCTCAGCTCCAGTGTGATGACAGGCTGTCTTACCCATAACCCTCACCTGAATCGTCCATTAATTGGCTTTAAGGAATTGAGGAACTCCCTGGAGTGTAAAAATTGGAGAACTTTCCCCCACAGAGAGAAGATCCACAGGTCATGCAGAGTTTCACAATGATCCATAATCTCTCTAACATACTTTTTAAACACTGCATCGCAATTGTAAATGAAAGTTCCCCCAAACATACAAACAAAAGCAAAAAAGGACTTCTGCAAGACTGATTGACTAGTTGGAACTTCAAAGACTGTGAACAAGTTGGAATATTGCAAGTCCAGAGCATCATTATAACTTTCCTTGGGCTGTCTGTAGCCCCTTAATATACATTCATTACCCACCTCCGTGTCTGACACAATATATTAGTGACTAACAAGTCAAACCTTTTGCAGTGTATTGACTCATCAGACCATAAGCTTCCCCAGCCAAATAGCTAAAGGTGTAGTTAGAGGGGCTGGAGAGAGGGCTCGGTGGTTAATGGGGCTTGCTGCTCTCCCAGAGTTCACTTTCCAGTACTTGTGCTGGGAATCTCGTAACTGCCTATAAATCCATCCCCAGGACATCTGGTGGCCTTCTTCTGGCTTCTGTAGGTACTAACACACAGGTGGCATACATACATTAATAAAAACATTAAAATAAATTTTCTTTTAAAAAGTGTTATCAGAAAGCATCTGAATCCTACAGGAGATTTCCCCTCTTTAATCCACCTACCTAATCTTTCCATTAATGTATTTGAAAAATGCCTTAATTTATGACTTCCATTGCTCTGATACTATTAAACCCTTATCAAATGTTTGCCATGTTAGAACGAACATCAAATTTAGGATAACAGGAATCTGTGGTCACTTATGAGAAACTGTCTCCAGAGACACTGTCTCTTTTTCCTCTTGAGACAAGAGTTGTATTTTTAATGTTGACACAAAGGACTGAGTGACTGTGCCCCTCTAAAATCCATTTGATGAGTGTTAAATCAAACTGTGACACAAGTTCTTCTGAAGTTGGCTGGGTCATAAGAATAGAGCCCTCATGAAAGGGCTAATGTCCTAAAAGAGACGCCACAGAGCTCACAACTCTTCTGCCATGTGAGAGAGGACGCAGGAAAAGGACATACATTTAGAAAGCACAGAGTGGTCTCTCATAAGACATCAGATTTCTCAGAATCCTGATTTTGGACTCCACAGCCTCCACAAATACATGAAATAAGTTTCTATTATTTATAAAGTACCAACCTATTGTGATCATATCAACCAGTGCACTGCAAGCCCCCGACAGCCGTGACTGTCTTTATCCAGCAGACAGGTGTCAAGGTAGCAGTTGATTAGAGTTTGAGAAGGACAAACAACAAGGCAGAAGCCACTAACATGCTGAAAGTTAGATATCAGATATGGGATTAGGGAATTAGGAGAATTTGAAAGTGAATATATCAAACAAATGTCTATTCTCTTGCTTTGTGCTGCAGTGACCAAATAATATGTAATTTCCTAAGTGGAGAAAGGGAGTTATGTTACACTTTTGCATCTGGGTGCCAATTAGCATGTTAGAGGCATTGTGTCTTCAGCATCAAAGGAGCTACATCGTCACTGTTTGCTTCTTAATTCTTTTAAAAGAACTGGCCAGTTCCAAATCAGAGCCCCCAGGAAAGAGTCAAAAAGAAATCTTGAGAAAAGTCTATGGCAAAGTTTGCCCTGGATATGTAGTCAGTGATTTCCTCCAAGGAGATGTTTCTGGTTCCATACAGACAATGAACGAGAAAGATGCTGGTCACAGTGGTGAAGGTTTACACTCCGACTTTCCTCCACAGGGTTGACTATTTACCTGAGGCCTGTATGCATTTTTCTACTACTCAGAGGTTGAATATGTACCTTCCTCTAGTTCAGATCTTTTAGATCTGCTGCTAAGAGCCTGGGTCCTATGTCTGCCACCTGCAACCTCATTCTCTGACGTGCATCTCCCATAAAACAACTCAGGTCATTTTTCAGACATTCCTTCCTTCTTGATTTTTTTCTCTCCCTCTTCCCTTCCTTTATTGCTTTTTCTTTTCTTGCTTTCCACAAACACTTGATAACAACCATAGTGTACATGCTGAGTCTAGAAATATCACAGGAGCACAGGAAAAGTCCATGGGATATGTAAATGCCACCAACATGCTCAATAAGAAACTGAACAATAATGTTATTTTAATTTCCTCTTACCTTCACAGATCTTAAGCATTGAATCTCTCCCTTTTTTTTTTTTTTTATAAAGTATAGTCATTTCTTGATTGATTTGTAGAATAGCAACTTCTTGGTCTTGTTTGGACTCACTGACTTCTGATAGCTTTTGCTGGCTCTTCTTTCTCTACTTGACTATTAAATGTTGTCTCCTTCATCTTATTTGTTACCTCATGGCCTCTTCTAACCCTCAGTATTTAAATAAAATTGCTTTACAGATGATTCCCAAATTTGTATAACCATCTTTGACCTTTCCACTTAAAATTGGTTTACATGTCTCACTCTGTGCTTAAATATATACTTCTGAAATAAATCTCAGTTTTAGGTAAGCCAAACCTAAAGTCTTCTTGATTCATCCTCCTCATTGTGTCTTCTTAAAAATTTGCTCCCCAATATTCAGTACCACTGTTTTCTCATGTATCAAATCTGAAATATAAAAGTTTACCTCTCAATTGTATATATGTAAATGTGTGTGTATGTATATGTACACACACGCAAACACACACACAGACTCATCTGCATAAATACTCTATATCAAACATGAGTTGTGTCAATATTTTAGAGTCTTTTTATATGCTTCAATTTTATAAAGTAGGAATGCAAAAATGTTGAATTACTTAACAACCAAGTAGTTAGTGTAAGCAAACATACTAAGAATAGATTCCAAATCATAGGTGTCTTGGTTACACAGATACTTGATTACATGGTCACTGGTTTATCTGTTATCCTCTGTTTAGCCCATTCACTTGTCACCTCCTTGCCCTTGTGTGTGTGCATGCACACACACTCTGGTACTAATATTTTTATCTTTAGTGTGAACAACTTAGCCCCCACACAAATTCTTTTGTTGATGCTTTTGAATTCATCATCCAATGGTTTTACAGAACATGATGCTTTAGAACAGGAAATGTTTGCTTACTCTGAGTCTTAGTTTTGTTTCTCATCAGTTTATCGGTTTGGCTACCCTTGGTCTCTCTTTTAAAACAATTTGTACACAAAGACCTTGCATTGGATACATGGATTAAAGTCTATATTTTGAAAATATATTTTATGTGTTATCATCTTTGAAGTTCTTTGATCCTTCTCAGGGGAAGAAAGATTTATTCTTCAAGCGCCCACTGAGATCATACTAAAGACATTAAGAATGTGAGGTAATTGGGAAAACATAGGAGACATTAATGAGTGTGTTATAACACATATTACAGAAGAACTAGCATTTGATCGTTACCAACATAGTACAAATTTAATTTATTCCTAGAGGAATCAAGATGAAAAGATAGATTACCCTGTTGCTCTAAAAAATTTATACTGAGAGTTCAAATAGTTTGTGGTTTTCTTTATGCCATAACTAATGATATAAATATGAGTTCATTCCCATGCTTTTCCTCTGAGTACTCCCATTCATTCTTACATCTAGGAACTAGTCTCAGACTCACTAATTCTGCCCTCCATTAGCAATATTATTTCTCTACAAAGTATGTTACAAAGTTTTTAGTTAGAACTTAGGCATGTTTCCCATCTTAGTTTTTATTTTTTATTTATTTATTTTTTATTTTACAACACCATTCAGTTCCACATAATAGCCACAGATTCCCATGCTCTCCCCCCTGTCCCCTCCCCCTCCCCCCAGCCCACCCCCCATTCCCACCTCCTCCAGATCAAGGTCTCCCCCGAGGACCGGGATCGACCTGATAGACTCAGTCCAGGCAGGTCCAGTCCCCCCCTCCCAGACCGAGCCAAGAGTCCCTGCATAAGTCCAAGGATTCAAACAGCCAACTCATGCAACGAGCCCAGGACCCAGCACCACCGCCCAGCTGCCTCCCAAACAGATCAAGCCAAATGACTGTCTCACCCATTCAGAGGGCCTGACCCAGTTGGGGGCCCCTCAGCCTTTGGTTCATAGTTCATGTGCTTCCATTCATTTGGTTATTTGTCCCTGTGCTTTATCCAACCTTGGCTTCAACAATTCTCGCTCATATAAGTTTTTTAATTTTTATTTTTAAAGTAGAAAAGGAAATTAAGGTTTCCTATAATTTCTTATATACCACAAATACATAATGGAGAAAAAAATTAACTTAAGAGAAACCCAAAAGTATATTAAATAGTCATTGCTATGTCTTTTTCACTATTATTTTGAAAACTCACTAAAAATAATCTAATTTTCAACTATTTTCAGCAGCAAGGTAGTGTAACAATAAGATAAATGCATAGTGTGACTATATTTTATTATATTCATGATTTAGTGTGAAATAGCTAGCTAGACGTATTTAAAGACATATGAAATTTCAGTAAAAGATTGTAAAGAATTGTTTTGTGGATATATAATATATGTATATTATATACGTGTATATATACATATGTATATATATATGTATACATATATTATAGGAACTAGTCTCAGACTTACTAATTCATAATTCATGCATATATATATATATATATATATATATATATATATATATATGCATGTTTTGGGGGTGTGGTCAGTAGTAAATCTCAGTTGTCATTCCTCAGGAGCCATGCACTTACTATTGTTTTTTTTTTTTTTTTGAGACAGAGTCAGGGTACCCAAATTGCTAATTAGGATAGGCTGGCTGCTTGGTGACTCCCAGGGATTCTCCTGTCTCCATCTCCTCAGCAGTGGAATTATAAGAAGTCCCTACCATGACCACATTTTTTTTGTTGGAGTTCTGGGACTGAACTCAGGTTCTCACACTTGAATCACTTTTCCAATGTGTGTATTGCCCCAGTCTCAATTTTAAAAATATTTAGAGGAAGTGAGAAGTGGAAATATACTAAGCACATCAAAATCATAATGGGCCACAATGCTCATAGAGCAGAGGATTAGTTGTATTTCATAAAGTGATTAATATATGTGTTTTTCTGATACTAATTTGTTTTGTTGAGCGAATGTTATATATCAAATCCCCCGAAAAGCAAATGGCTTACAGTGGCAGCAATCATTTTCTTATCTCTCATCTGTTCTTCTGGCTAATGATTCAGAAAGAATTTGGAGCAGTTGCAGTTGAGGTCATGCTGTGGGATGGTCTGTATGTCAAATCTGTTGCTCTGATTGGTCAATAAATAAAACACTGATTGGCCAGTGGCCAGGCAGGAAGTAGGTGAGACAAGGAGAGAGGAGAATTCTGGGAAGCAGAAGGCTGAGGCAGAGAGACACTGCAGCCCCCGCCATGACCAGCAGCATGTGAAGACACCGGTAAGCCACCAGCCACGTGGCAAGGTGTAGAATTATGGAAATGGATTAATTTAAGATATAAGAACAGTTAGCAAGAAGCCTGCCATGGCCATACAGTTTGTAAGCAATATAAGTCTCTGTGTTTACTTGGTTGGGTCTGAGCGGCTGTGGGACTGGCGGGTGACAAAGATTTGTCCTGACTGTGGGCAAAGCAGGAAAACTTTAGCTACAAATGGTGCCCAACGTGGGGCAAGAGTTTCTACCTAAAACCTGAGAAAAGATTCTAAAATGGACTAAAAACAGCTTCCTAATTGTCTCTCTCAAATGAGCAGCAGCTGCTGGTTTGAGTTTCTGGCAGGTTCCTGGCATGTGCGCTTGACCTGCAGTATGGCAGGAATGAGGCCTCTGCAAGTGGCACATTAAGCTGCATGGTGGATTTAGCCTTTGCTAGTACAAAACAAAAAAAGAGGTTTCTGGGCTACACGCTGCTTTGATAAAAGCATAGACCCAGGAGGGTTCCCAGAGCTGGTGGAAAACATACCACCGCCATGTTGGGAAGCTGAAGTGGGTGGAGCCAGCAGCCACAGCTCCATTTCAGGCTTAAAAGGCTGCAGTTTAAAGCAATAGGCTCAAGGTAATATAAAACATAAGCCACATAAAGATGGCTACCACACAGAGAATCTGGATTATGTTCTCTTTGATATTCGTAACTGAAGAAAAACATTTGATTACAAAAGCTGTTGAGTTATGTCAAAATGTATATTTTAAAGGTACCTTGACTTCAAAATTCGGCTGTAAGGATATGTTGCTTTGGAAAAGAGGCTCTGCTTTTGTTTCTACAGAAAGCCAGAGGCTATGGATTTGTTCCAGATTAAGATACATCAGGTTTGACCAGCCAAGACCCCTGAAAGGTCTCAGATGACACCATGGCCCAGATGATCCAACATCCAGAATTGTTTCAAGGCAACTGGCTCAGACGATACAGCCTCACGGACTACTCCATGATCCTTAAATTTTCTTTGTGTCCCCATAAGATACAGCGCCCCCTGTGGTGGTAATCTAATTGTACTGAAATATTATTTTGATTGTATGTTAATAAATAAAGTTGTCTGGGGGTCAGAGCTATTAGAGCCATAGCAAGAGTGTGGCGGTGGTGGCACACGCCTTTAATCCCATAAGATCTCTGTGTGTTCAGGGTCAGAGCTATTAGAGCCATAGCAAGAGTGTGGCGGTGGTGGCACACGCCTTTAATCCCATAAGATCTCTGTGTGTTCAGGGATACAGTCAGCATTGGAGACATATACCTTTAAGACCTAGGGGGCTGTACATTCAGACGGTGACGAGGCAGTCATGTGTTTGGGTTTACAACCAATGAGAAGGCAGAACAACATACTTTAAAAAAACTAACCGACAGGAAGTAGGTCTCTTTTCGCGAAGCTGGGACAGCAGAAGGAAGGGTGAGATTTAGCTCTGAGCTCTGACCTCTTGCTTTCTCTTTTACATTGTTTCTGTGTTTCTTATTTAATAAGACGGTTGGTTACATCAACAGCCCCCCTCCAGCAGGAAGTAGTAAGAGAAGCTACGCCCAAATTCCCAAATATACCAAGCTGGCTTTGGAGATGTGTAAAAGTTAAAACCTTCCATTAAAAAAAAAAAGGGGGAAGTGCTGTGGGATGGTCTGTATGTCAAATCTGTTGCTCTGATTGGTCAATAAATAAAACACTGATTGGCCAGTGGCCAGGCAGGAAGTAGGTGAGACAAGGAGAGAGGAGAATTCTGGGAAGCAGAAGGCTGAGGCAGAGAGACACTGCAGCCGCCGCCATGACCAGCAGCATGTGAAGATGCCGGTAAGCCACCAGCCATGTGGCAAGGTATAGAATTATGGAAATGGATTAATTTAAGATATAAGAACAGTTAGCAAGAAGCCTGCCATGGCCATACAGTTTGTAAGCAATATAAGTCTCTGTGTTTACTTGGTTGGGTCTGAGCGGCTGTGGGACTGGCGGGTGACAAAGATTTGTCCTGACTGTGGGCAAAGCAGGAAAACTTTATCTACAAGGTCCCCATGTGATTACTGTGAAGGCTGCAATTGAATGAAGCCTGTGGCTACAGTAACCAGGAGCTGTCCAGGCATCTCCTCCTAGTCTATGTCCATTCTCATGGTCTGTGTAGCTTAGTTTAGTCTTCCTGTAGCCAGATAATTTAAACAGTAGCTCACTTCAGATTGAGTATCCCAAGAACGAACCATGAAAGTATACAGCAGTTTTATGACCTGCTTTGAAATTGTAGTTTCTCTTCTGCCTTAAGTTATAGCTCAAGTTGGTCACAAAGGCCATTCCATTTTCAAAGAGAGAAAAAAAAAGTCAATATCAAACTATAAGAAGACATGGAATAGCAGATACTATTGTGGTCATTTTGGGAAAAATCAAATCTAGCAAAACCTTCTATAATATCAGAACACACAACAAAATAAAATAAACCAAAAATAAACCATAAAGTGAAAATGAAATAAAATATAATATAGTAGGGGTCGGAGGGACGGCTCAATGCTTAAAAGAGCACAGCCAAGTTTGGTGCCCAACACCTATGTTTGTGTGGATCACAATTACCTGTAATTCCAGCTCCAGTCGGGTGCCTGATCAACACCTCTGGTCTCTAAGAACACTTCCATTCTCATTTGTATTCTCACACAGATATACACAAGTGAACATAATTGAAGATAATAAAATTAAAAGACTGTATTTATTACAATAATAGTAGGAAATGCTGTGTGATAAACACTTCTCATACTTTACAAATATTAATCTAATCACATAATCAATCACATTCCTCTCATAAAGACAGAACCAAAATGTAACTGTTTTAACATCTCCTAAAAGAGAAAAAAATGTCTAACTATAGCTGTTAGGGAAAAAATTACAAAAATTAATAAAAAAGAAAACTGTATAAATACTACTGGAGAAACCTACCACCATGCACCACAGGAGGGTGAGAATGTCCCTGTAATTCAGGTAACTACAGAGCACTCAGATATAGTTCAGGTCAAAAGCAACAATCAGGCACAAAAGAATTTATGAAATATAAAATGTTAGAATGTAATGTTACATGCATGAAGACCAAAAAATGATTTGATAGGAAAATACATGAAACTTAGTCATTATTAATTAGACCTTCCATATTTAATCATGTGGAAGCTCTCCTCATTAATCTCTGTCATCTATGTTAACACATTATTGAGCTAATAATGTAAATTCAAGAAGTGCGGTTAATGTTGATGCCCAGATTTGTGTTGATGATTTCTCAAGCTCCTTTAGAGTTTTCCTTCTTTTAGGGGAAAAAGAAAAACTCTCTAAATTTGGAAGAAGAAACAAAAATCCACATTTTCAAAATGAATCACACAGGCTTTATCTGGGGTGGCATCTTTATAATACAGAAAGAGAGCTAGTTACGTAGGTTGGACCAACAGTTTTCCCAAAGCTAATACCATCCACTTGTAGAAAAAAAAATCAACTGTTTATGTAAGTATTCAAAAATCCTTCTAAATTATGTCTCAAAATTCACCATTCAGCTAGGATATAATGGGTTTGGAAGTGTGACTCAAACTATGCAAGATATTCTTGATAAAAATTTGCATGTAAGTTTTGTTGTCCTGTGAAGTTGAATGCTATGAATCTGATAGGTCTGGTTGAAAGACCCCAGCAAACTTGCTTAGCCTAACACCATTTTGAGCTAAGCCTGAAAAGTACAGGAAAGTTCAGGGTGTCTGCGGTCGGCCACCTGGCCCCAGAAAAGGGTACTAAAGGTCAGAAAAACAACTTGGAGCCAGACAGCAGGCGTGTCGAGCTCGGGGAGAACCCACGAGCTGTCCTGAGTTTGAACCTGGCCTCATTTGAATCGTCCAATCAGAACCCTGTAAACCGAGCTCCTCGTGCTCCTGCTGCCAGACCCTATAAAAACCCTCCACTCCAGCCCGTGGGCGCGCCAGTCTCTTGAACTTCTGGAGGGACTGTGTTGCCCCGGGTACCTGTGTTCCTGAATAAAGCCTCTTGCTGTTTGCATCTGACTTGTGGTCTCAGTGTGATCTCTGGGCGAGGGTCTCTCCAGAGGGAAGACTGCCTTCGGGGGTCTTTCATTTGGGGGCTCGTCTGGGATCGGAGACCCCTCCGCCTCGGGACCACCGACCCACTGTCAGGAGGTAAGCCGGCCGGCCTTGGTGTATGTCATCTCTGTCCTGTCTGAGTGTTGTCGGTTTGTCTGAATGTTGAATGTTGTCTGTTTGCGCGCCTGAATCGGTCTGGAGTCAGTGGGGCTGAAGGAGCTGACGAGCTCGGACTTCGCCACTGCAACCCTGGAAGACGTTCCACGGGTCTCTGAAGTCCCCTCTGGGGCACGGGAAGTCCCCTCTGGGGCACGGGAAGTCCCCTCTGGGGCACGGTCTGAAGTCCCCTCTGGGGCACGGGAAGTCCCCTCTGGGGCACGGGAAGTCCCCTCTGGGGCACGGTCTGAAGTCCCCTCTGGGGCACGGTCTGAAGTCCCCTCTGGGCACGGTCTGAAGTCCCCTCTGGGGCACGGGAAGTCCCCTCTGGGGCACGGGAAGTCCCCTCTGGGGCACGGTCTGAAGTCCCCTCTGGGGCACGGGAAGTCCCCTCTGGGGCACGGGAAGTCCCCTCTGGGGCACGGTCTGAAGTCCCCTCTGGGGCACGGGAAGTCCCCTCTGGGGCACGGGAAGTCCCCTCTGGGGCACGGTCTGAAGTCCCCTCTGGGGCACGGTCTGAAGTCCCCTCTGGGACACGGTTGTTCGGGGCCACCCCTGAATCAGAAGAATACGTGGTGCTGGTAGGGGACGGAGAATTCAAACACTCCGTGTCCCCATCTGAGTTTTTGCTTTCGGTTCTACACCGAAGCCGCGCAGCGTGTGTTAGTCTCATTTGCGTTTGTCTGTCATTTTTTGTTTTCTGTTTAACCGTTCTCCTCCTAGAAACAGTCATAGGAAGCAGGATCAGCGGATCTCTCCCGCTCCCCGTTCCTCCTGACCCCTCCACCAGCGTATTGTTTCCTCTCCCCAAGTTCCGCCGCTCAGGCGGCGGCGGCGGCAGGCGCCGGTGCGCCCCTCGCCTCCTCCTATCGCCGCAGCCGCGGTGCGGTCGCGGGGTCCGGGGCGGCGCTGGGGGGCCTCCCCTCCTCGCTCCCCGCTCCCCCGGCCGTCCACGTCTCCCGCGCGGAGGGCCGGGGCTGCACCGGTCTTTCCCTACCGGGTCCGCCCGCCGGGTCGCGGTTTTCCGAGCGAGGCGGCTTTAGTCGCGGCGCCGGCCGCGACCCCGGCGGCTGCACCCGCGGCAGCCCCTGCCGCGGCGCCGGCCGCGACCCCGGCGGCTGCGCCCGCGGCGGCTTTAGTCGCGGCGCCGGCCGCGACCCCGGCGGCTGCGCCAGCGGCGGCCCCTGCGGTGCCGGCCGCGGCGGCTTTAGTCGCGACGCCGGCTGCGACCTCCCCGGCGGCCACGCCTCCCGAACCCGCTGCGCGCCCCCGGGTGGGGGAGGAGCGCAGGGAACGGGACAGAGGGGTTCCCCCCCCCCCCGGAGCAGAGCCCCCCTGCGCCTCGTCCCTGTGCTGATCCCCGCCCTCGCCGGAGACTGGAGCGCAGACCCACTCTCCCGCCGCGGACCCACGACCTCCCCGACGCCCGGCGACGCCCCACGCCTCGCCGCCAGTCCTCGCGCTGTCCCTGCGCCCGCTGCCATCGGAACGCCGTATGCCTTCCCGGGCTCCCTCCTCGGAGCAGGAGAAGGAAAAGATCGCGCCCCGCCCACTGAAAGCGCCAGCGGGCGGAACGGAGTGGACACCACGCGCGGGCATTGTGTGTGCGCGTGCAGCGTGGGGTCCGCAGCAGGGAGCGCTCGTGGAGGTCCGTCCCCAAGGGGCGGAGCGCGGGGCATCGAGCTCGCGGCTCCGGGTCCCGGCAGAGTCCCAGCCAAGCCCGACTGCTGCCGAGGCGGCGGGACGGCGCGCCTGGCGGCCGGGAGGGTGCACTGAAAGAAGGCCGGCCAGCTCTGGTCCCCGCGGCTCCCGCTCGGGTCCGCGGATCTGCGGAAGAGAGGCTCGACCGCCGACCCAGGGCGCGCGGAGGGAATCTGCGAGTTCCCGTGGGCTGTGTGTGGCGGTTGTGCCCAGAGCGCATCCACTGTCTCCACCGACCCTCCAGTGCCTGGCCCTCGAGCCCTCACGGCGTGCACCATGAGCGGCGGTGGCGGCGACGACGTGGTGTGCACCGGCTGGCTGAGGAAATCGCCTCCCGAGAAGAAGTTGAGGCGCTATTCCTGGAAGAAACGCTGGTTTATACTGCGGAGCAGCCGGATGAGTGGCGACCCAGATGTTCTGGAATACTACAAGAACGAGCACTCCAAGAAACCCCTGCGGATCATCAACCTGAACTTGTGTGAGCAGGTGGATGCAGGCCTGACCTTCAACAAGAAAAAGCTGAAGGACAGTTTTGCGTTCGATATCAAGACCAGTGAGCGTACTTTTTACCTGGTGGCTGAGACAGAGGCCGACATGAATAAGTGGGTCCAGAGCATCTGCCAGATCTGCGGCTTCAATCAGGCTGGGGAGAGCACAGACTCCCTGAGAAGCCTTTCTTCAGCCAGTCATGGTTCCCGCTCTTCTCCAGCTGAGGTCAGCGGCTCCGCTCAGCACCTGCTCCGAGAAAGGAAGTCCTCTGCCCCTTCACACTCTGGCCAGCCCACTCTGTTCACGTTTGAGCCCCTGTGTCAGGCCACATCCAGCCTGCCTTGTCCACCAGTGCACCTCAGGAGTATCTCTACTTGCACCAGTGCATAAGCCGAAGGACAGAAAATGTGAGGAGTGCCAGCTTCTCTCAGGGCACCCGGCAGAAGAGTGATACAGCCATGCAAAAACTTGCCCAGGGCAATGGACACTGTGTCAATGGAGTCAGCGGTCAAGTCCATGGCTTCTATAGCCTTCCCAAGCCAAGCCGACACAATACAGAATTCAAAGACAGTACTTACGACCTCCCCCGTAGCCTGGCTTCACATGGCCACACCAAGGGCAGCCTCACAGGGTCCGAGACAGATACTGAGGATGTGTACACCTTCAAGACACCCAGCAACACCCTGTGCCGGGAGTTTGGAGACCTCCTAGTGGACAATATGGATGTTCCAACCACCCCTCTCTCAGCCTACCAGATCCCTAGAACATTCACACTGGACAAAAACCACAATACCATGACAATGGCCACTCCTGGAGACTCAGCCATAGCTCCCCCACCCCGCCCCCCAAGCCAAGTCAGGCAGAAACACCTCGGTGGGGCAGTCCTCAGCAAAGACCTCCAATCAGCGAACATAGTAGATCTGTAGCTGCTATTCCCAGACCCAATACCCTCCCCGCAATGGACAACAGCCGACTCCACCGAGCTTCTTCCTGTGAGACCTATGAGCACCCAGCTCGAGGCGGAGAGAGTGCCAGTTGGTCTGCTGAATCTCCAGGGAAGACTATCGTGGGTCGATCAGACAGTGCCAGCTCTGATGACAATTATGTGCCCATGAACCCAGGTTCTTCTACCCTGCTGGCTATGGAACGAGCAGGGGACAATTCCCAAAGTGTCTACATCCCCATGAGCCCAGGGCCCCATCACTTTGACCCGCTTGGCTACCCACCCACAGCCCTTCCTATCCATAGAGGTCCCAGCCGAGGAAGTGAGATCCAGCCACCCCGGTCAATCGCAACCTCAAGCCTGACCGGAAAGCAAAGCCAACACCCCTGGACCTGAGAAACAACACTGTCATCGATGAGCTCCCCTTCACCAAGTCTTGGTCCAGGCTCAACCACACCACTAACTCCAGCTCCTCCCAGTACTGCCGCCACCAGTACAGACTAGGGAGACAGCGAGGAGAACTACGTCCCTCACCCCCTGTTCCCAGTGGCACCAACAGCCCAGCTCCAAAGAAGAGTACTGGCAGTGTGGATTACCTAGCCCTGGACTTCCAGCCAGGCTCCCCGAGCCCTCACCGCAAGCCATCCACATCATCTGTCACATCGGATGAGAAGGTAGACTATGTCCAAGTGGATAAAGAGAAGACCCAGGCCCTGCAGAAAACCATGCAGGAGTGGACAGATGTGCGGCAGTCCTCAGAACCTTCCAAGGGTGCCAAGCTGTGATAAAGGAGCCGCCGCCTGTACTACCCGGGCCCTTCTTCATGTCGTCGGATCGCTCCACCGAGCGCTGTGAGACCGTGCTGGAAGGGGAGACCATCTCTTGTTTCGTAGTGGGAGGTGAGAAGCGTCTGTGCCTGCCACAGATCCTCAACTCGGTGCTGCGCGACTTCTCACTGCAGCAGATCAACTCAGTCTGCGATGAGCTGCACATCTATTGCTCACGCTGCACCGCCGACCAGCTGGAGATCCTCAAAGTCATGGGCATCCTGCCCTTCTCCGCGCCCTCGTGCGGGCTCATCACCAAGACGGACGCCAAGCGCCTGTGCAACGCGCTGCTCTACGGCGGCGCCTATCTGCCGCCTTGCAAGAAGGAGCTGGCGGCCAGCCTGGCGCTGGACCTGGAACTCAGGGAGCGCAGTGTCCGCGTGTACCACGAGTGCTTCGGCAAGTGCAAGGGGCTATTGAAGTTTTAATACGTGAATACTCCAGTGAGCTAAATGCCCCCTCACAGGAGTCTGACTCTCACCCCAGGAAGAAAAAGAAGGAAAAGAAGGAGGACATTTTTCGTAGATTTCCAGTGGCCCCATTGATCCCTTACCCACTCATAACACTTACTGGAAGGGGGGGCCCCTGTGTAAAATCACAGAGCCCTCGCCTCTATAGGTCCCAACCAGGTTTTCTCTGACCAAAAGCGCCCCTCTTTACCCGCTCCGGCACCCCCGAGGGCTACCCCCCGACCCAATTCGGCCATTCGCCCAAGCACGGCTCCGAATGCTACTGTAACCCCAGTCACCCTCTAGCCACCCAGGCCCGGTATCATACTGGGGTGGTGAGAGATAATTCTTTGAAGAACGGCAGGGATGGTTTGAAGGATGGTTCGGGAAGTCCCCCTGGCTCACCACCCTCATCTCCACCCTTATGGGACCCCTTCTGATTTTATTGCTCCTTCTGACGCTCGGGCCCTGCATCCTAAACAGACTTGTCCAATTTATCAGGGAACGTGTTTCTATTGTTCAGACCTTGGTATTGACCCAACAATACCAACGACTCAACCAGGTGGAAATGGAGCCACATCCCCATTCTTCCCCATGAATGGAGGATTCCATTCCCTGAAATAAGAAAATGGGGGAATGAAAGACCCCAGCAAACTTGCTTAGCCTAACACCATTTTGAGCTAAGCCTGAAAAGTACAGGAAAGTTCAGGGTGTCTGCAGTCGGCCACCTGGCCCCAGAAAAGGGTACTAAAGGTCAGAAAAACAACTTGGAGCCAGACAGCAGGCGTGTCGAGCTCGGGGAGAACCCACGAGCTGTCCTGAGTTTGAACCTGGCCTCATTTGAATCGTCCAATCAGAACCCTGTAAACCGAGCTCCTCGTGCTCCTGCTGCCAGACCCTATAAAAACCCTCCACTCCAGCCCGTGGGCGCGCCAGTCTCTTGAACTTCTGGAGGGACTGTGTTGCCCCGGGTACCTGTGTTCCTGAATAAAGCCTCTTGCTGTTTGCATCTGACTTGTGGTCTCAGTGTGATCTCTGGGCGAGGGTCTCTCCAGAGGGAAGACTGCCTTCGGGGGTCTTTCATGGTAACATGTATGGAATCAGAGTGTTCGTGAGCATGAAATGTCTCAGCATCCATATGTTTTCACATGGGAGTGTACCAGTCACTTTAAATCCTAGGGACAAAATGTTTAGGAAGAAGTGCTAAAGCTGTTCAAAGTGAGTTTTAGTGAAAAAAACAGGGGCCAATTTCTATATGCTTAAATACTAAGTTGATTGTGCAAAAAGTGGTTTTTAAAAATCAAATAGATGAATCACCATATAAGAACCCACGCCCAGTTACTAGTTTCAGCTTACAAAAGTTATAAACTTTCCAATGCACCCTATTGCCTTCTTGGGTCAAAATCTCATTGCTATCTTTGCGATATGTTGCCTCCAGTATCATTTTTTTTTCTTTCCTAAGGAGAAAACGGTGCACTTTGCCTTTGCATCAGTTTTCTGGGGCTGCTGTCAAAAAGTACCATAAAGGGAAGGGCTTAAGTAGAGATTTATTTTCTCAAACTTCTGGAGGCTTATGGTCCAAATTCAGGGTGGAGCAGGATTGGTAACCTCTGAGGATTGTGAGAGAGAATGTGTTCCATAACTCCCTGAGACTGGAGGATTGCTGGTAACCTGTGTGCCTTGGAGTAAATAACTACATTCAAGATCGCCTCTCTCTCTCTCTCTCTCTCTCTCTCTCTCCCTCCCTCTCTCTCTCTGTTAAAGTGTACATGTATGTTTAATTTCTTCCTTTTTATAAAGAAACAAGTCATACGAGTCATATTATAATCAGAGCCTACCTTTATCTAGTGAGTTTAGCCTAAATAATTTTATTTGTAATGACTGTGCGTAAGTGAAATATTCTATGGTGCTTGAATGAGAACTTTAAAATATGGATGCTTGTTGATAGAAGCCAATTCAGTTGATAACACCCTGTGTCAAAGTATGATCCATTAAGTATGAGATGGGGGTCAACTTACTGTATTTTTGTATATATGTTCATGTGAGTACACATGTCCATGTGTGTGCATGCATATGTGTGCATGTGTATGCAGAGACCTCAGGTCAGCATTGAGTGTTTTTCTTAGTCATTTCTCACCTTATGTTTTGAGATAGTGTCTGTCACTGAAGCAACAGCTCGCTATTTCCGCTAGATTGACTGATCACCAAGCTCCAGTGAACCACAGGTCTATAAGCCCCCTCTGGAAATGGGATTATGGATTTTGCTCTCATACCCAGCTTTTACATTGGTGTTTTGTTTCAACTCAGGTCCTCATGATTGTGTAGCAATCGCTTTAGGGACTAAGCCATGTTCTTTTCCCCAGAATACAGTATTTTATAATTTTATATATATATAAATGGAAATTTTTATGAGGCTCATTACACTTTGGAAAGCACTGCACGTGTCTGGAGGCAGACCCTCAAAGGCTGTTTTGAGGAGGTAACTCTTTCCTGGTGGGGGCTGAAGTACTTCCCCTGTCTCGTTTCACCAGGAATGTTCTTTTGTCATTTTATTTATAATCATGGATATTGTCTCGAAAGCAAAATAAATTAAGTAAAATTAAAGAGGACCTTTATGTGGAAAAACCTCCTTCAGATTGTGTTTCTGTGATTTGATCATTCTTCAGCGCATAGTCTTGAACAAGTTACCTAGTCTTTGTTTGCATTTTCCAAGGTAAAATAAGAAAAAAATCTACCTCACTATGTTCAGAGGAACATGGGTGTATGCTGGGGTGGTATTGCAGGAGAAAACACTTAACAGAGTAACTTCCAGTGTACTGAAAATTTGCTGCAATGTCACTGAAGCAACCACTTTTCACTCCTTACTATTTCTCCCGGCATCATTTGTAGTTATGCCAGCATTAATAACTGTGTGCACCCATGCAGGCAGATGCCCATATCAGTGACTCTTACATCAATGGACTCAACCAACTACAGATTGAAAATACTGGTAAAAGATGTGCCTATGTGCATGCACAGGTTTTTTTTTTTTTTTTCATTATTGCACTCTATTCCCTAAACAGTATAGTACAACTACTTATAGAATATAGGCACTGTCTATATATTGTAAGTAACCTAAAAATAATTTGTAGTTATATAGCAGAATGTGTATATCTTGACTATAAACTACCATCGACATGTCATTTTACATATGGAGGTTGAGCATCTGTGGACTTAAATATTTACTGGGAATTCTGGAACCAACACCCTTATGATAATAAGCAACACACCTACAAACACACACACACACACACACACACACACACACACACACACACACCTGCATGTCTATACACACGTATGAAATGTATGTATATATACATGTGGAGAGCAGGTTGTGATCATCTAGGTTAATTCACATTGTATAAAACAGTGGTTTTCATGCTCTACCATTTCCTGGGTGACTCCATTTTACAAGCTCTATTTTCTTTCCCATTTTGAGTGCAGATGCAAAGACAGATGACTCTATATCTCCTTATGTGTGTATATGCCACTACCTGTTCAGCACTGACCATAATAACAGATTGATAAATAACTTAGTCCTAAAAGTAGAAAGGTACCAAATATAATCTTATTTAAGTAGACCAAGAACACAAGGATACATGGGTATATGAAAACCATATCTGAAAACCAGGCCTGAGAACATTCTAAACACAGCAGGATAAGGGTAGATACAACATCCTTACCTAAATCACAGAAGGAGGACCCCTAATAGCACTGCCTTGTGATGGTTCCTACCAAAGTATCATCTGACCACCTGGCTCATGCATCCATCAACACCCAACTGTCCTAGGAGCTTTGCTGAACTCAGTCCCACTGCTAATGTGACCTTCTACTGTCGTTCATTGGTTAATCTGTCCATCTGTCTGTCTGTTTGAAACATGTTCTCTGTTTGTCTTATCCCTGAAGTCTAACTGACCCTGGGATCCTGGAGGCTAACTCTCTCTTGGGATCCTGCAGCATAGTTTGTCTCATGGCTCCTGGAGCTCTTAGACTGAGTCCACTGACCTCTAAGGCAACCATTGCAACGATGCTCTTTACAACTGCATCTCCTCTTTGCTTCTGTCTCCAATAAGGCTTCTTCGGCTCCCTTGACCCATTTTGTGCTTCCTTAACTCTTTTATAGCCATTCTACATATTGATATAATTACTGTTTGATATGGGATTCCAGAGTTAATATTAGCAGTTCAAATTGGATAGAGGAACCTGTATTTGACAGTGAGCAGCTATCAAGGGGAATTGAGACTACTTGATGAATTCAATTCAGTATTTATTATTTTTGTATTTTTTTTATCTGACAAAAGAACTATCCCAGACAGTTTTGAAATACTGGTGCTGTTTTTTCAACAGTATCATCTTTGATTCTTTATCATGTTTTCAAACCTAGTCTTATGACCATTTACTCTGGTTATTACTTTACTCTGTATTAGTTTTTCAACTGTGATTCTGCGACACAGCAGAGGGACTCAACTTTCCTTAAGGGTATTTGGCTAGGAGTTAAGCATTGTTAAATATTGTTATGGATGCTAATTTCCTAGGCCTTTATTGAAAGTGTCCTTTACTATTTCTTCCAATCCCCACCCTGTTTAATTTTTCTGTTAATGAGCCAAACTGTTGGAAGCACACTGTTCTTTTTCTGAAATAAGAGCTGACAGACACTTCCTGGCTGCCTTGAGGTGTGTGGTGGGGAGCTTGTAACTCCACCAGCTGCTTCTTTGTCAAGGGAGTCTTGAACACTCCAGGATTACTTTCCAGAAACTCCACTCCAGTTGCAAGAAGCACTGGAATAATGGCCGCTGCTGGAATCGAGACTTTGGTTCCAAGAGGTTTCACTTCATTTTCCAACCACTCTAGCCTGCATCAGGGCTTGAGAATTTCAATACATCCATAAGAAGACTCAGACGATCCCTCTTGAAGCCGCATGTTGAAGACAGACATTCCTCTGTGCCAGGCCTTGTAATAGCCATCTCCAGGAGGGTCAGGAGAAAGAGTAATAACTCTTGCAACACAGCACAAAGCTTGGAGCTGACCCAAAGGAACTTGGGCAAGGCTTGTGATAGGTCTTTGTGTAAGGCTTTAGATTACACAACTAAAAGTTGTACTATGGTGAAATAACAACGTGCTCTGGCACTGCTAAGTCCCTCTTCTGGATAAATAATTGGATTCTTCACAAATCCTTTTCAGTTAGTCTGGAAGACTTCTCTCAAATACAGTAAACCCATCCGCCACTGCAGCATTAGGTTTTATTAACAGTTCTCCCGAAGAGTGTCTTTATTTACTTGTACTTTATATATATATATATATATATATATATAACTGAAAGTATATGTGTGGCTGGTTGCACAAAGAGCAGGCAACACTCTGGAGTCTTTAGATGTAGCAGAGATGAACAGTCTGTTTTCTTTAGGGTGTGGCCTCTAGTAGGCCGCCCATACTCCAGGGTTTGGCCCTCTGCTCACGCATATGCTGGCAACCCTAACTAACCTCAGTGGGTTAAATTAAGAGGACGCAGCATTGAGAGAGAGAGAGATGTGGAGGACTGAGCCTGGGAGGACTTGGAGGGGGTGGGTATGAACAAAATGCATTGTATTCATGTGTGGAATCCTTAAAAGTTATATAAAACATGTTTAAATATTTTTTATTTAAATAATTATTTTTTAAAGGGTTAAACAGTAATTCAAACTAAGAGTCCTATTCAATACCCAAATATCAGATCTATCACGCCATGGGATGGCTGAGTGTTGGTGAGTGCCACTGATGTCTAAGGACTCTGGCACCCACTAACACCAGGAGATGGCTAAGACTTCTGGAGAACAGCCATGGGGTAGGAACAGACAGTGTTAAGACTTCAAAGTATGGCAGAAACACCGAGGGCTCCGAGGATGGGAAGAGCAAAGGCAAGAGAGGCAAGGAAAGCAATAGCCAGGTTATTGAAACCACCAAAGGTTAAATAGCCAGGAGTCCCAACACCTTCCACTGAGGAATCAACCATGACTCCAGCGGCTGGGTATTAGTGCTCTAAACCAAGAGCAGCAAGTCTCTGCCTTGAGCACCTAGAGCAATAAGCCTCCAGCTTTAAGGTTTGGAGCTATAAGCCTTCAGTTCTCAAGGGTTAGAGCTTTAAGCTCTAATGTTGGAAGCCAGGCTTGTGGGTCCTCGGAGCTAAGGGAGACGCCCCTGACCGCCTTGAATCTCTGTCTCTACACAGCAAAAGAAATTCCAGTCAACTATTAGTTCCATGGTTATTTGTTTTACTCATTGTTCTCAGTCCGTTGTTAGGTACATTTCTCCCCACAGATGGATAGTTTAAAGTAATATGTTAGAAACTTGTGGCAGTGACATTGAATGACCATTCTTCAGTTCCAAACATACATAGTTTAGTTGAATGTTAGTTGGATTCATTGATTAATTGCAATTTCTTTTCAGAGGAGTTTGTGTTTTTAATGTGAAATTTTCTTCATATGTATGGCCTTAACTTTTATCTCCAAAAAATATACCATCAATTGATTATTCGACATGAAACAGAGAAAACAGCTTCAGTATTGTTAAGTCTTTGAAAAATTTGAACAATTATTTGAGTGGAAAGGTTTCCTTGAACAGAATCTTCTTTGTAGTTATCTGGCATCTCTTAAAGAATATGAACATTTTACTTTCTGAGTTAGGATAATATCTACAGGTTAAAAAACTGGGTATTAGCTACACTCAGAGTAAGGGCAATGGACTGGATCATTACACAGCTCTATAAAAGGATATTGCTATTGAATTAGGAGAAAATGGCCACTTTTTACTTTTAAATTACTTTGTAGCCAATACATATGATTCAAAAGTTACACATATTTATGGGATACTATGGTGTGTTGACATAAGCTTATATTGAATAATGTTTAAATTGAATTAAATAAATCTATCTCTTTATACATTATATATTTGTCATCTCTTCATTCATAATCACTTCTAGCTTTGAAAACTTTACAGTCTTTTTTTTGTTACATTCTTTTTTTTTTTTTTTTTTTTGGTTTTCCAAGACAGGTTTTCTCTGTGTAGTTTTGGTGCCTGTCCTGGACCTCTCTGTAGACCAGACTGGCCTTGAACTCACAGAGATCCTCCTGGTTCTGCCTCCCCAGTGCTGGGATTAAAGGCATGTGCCGCCGCTGCCCAGCACAGTCATTCTTGTTAGACATGGTCATACTGTTTTGCAACAGCACACCAGAATGTCTTATTCAGAGTACATACTGAATGGTCTTCCTATGTTACTGCCCTGCCATTCTAGAACATGGAAATGCTTGAAATTCCAAATCTATACCAGATCCTGGGAGATACAGAAATGACCAAGACATGTCTATATTCTCTAAGACCTTATATTCAAATTAAGCATTCAGAAATGTTTTAGTTGCAACAGCATATAATACAGCTGGCAATGTTTGTGAAATCAAGGGTGTTTCTCTTAAGAGTGTCTTATCTTCTTACATGTGATCACTTTGCTGTTCCCTTTCCATGGAATACCTTTACCTAGTCATTCATAACTGAATACTTCTCCCATTCAAGTCTCAGCTCAGTAGTGTGTGTGTGTGTGTGTATTTGGTGATAGTTAAAACAGAATATGTTGCCTCAAAAATGATGATGTGATATTGCAGTGTGATGAACATACAAAAACAAGTTATCTTAGAAAGTCTTATTTTTTATTGGCTAATTAGCCTAGAAGCTATCTTCAAAAGTGGTTAGTAGTCTATATATTTAACAATACTGAAATCAGCATAAATATAAGCCTGGACCTATGGCTCATACCTACAATCCCAGCACACGGGAGGGGAGGATTGAGGCAGAAGGGTTATTACAAGTTCCCACTACAGATTAAAGCTCACACTACAGATTAAAACTCCATTTCAAAACTGAAACCAACCAACCATTCAACTAAATTGCCAAACAAGCAAACAAACAAAAATCTAAAGGAAATCCCACACTTAAATAAGAAAATACATAGAAACACCCAGTGTCAAAGTAAATATAATGCTATGGACTATGTTACATGTCTGATAAAGCATCAGTAATTTAAGAAATATCAGCCTACTGTCCAAATCTTCAAAATTGACTCCTAGGGAAGGTAAAAGAGGTTCAGTGATAAAAATCACTTGATATGAGGGCATACACCTAGTTTTATTGCATCTTGTTATGCTGAGCTCAGTTGACATCACTTGGAAGACCTGTTCTTTTCTGAAGGAAAACAGAAAAACAGAAGGTCTGGGAAGAGGAGACATGGGAAGCGATTAGGAGGAGGGGAGGGAGAAGGAATGCAGTTGGGATGTATTGTACAAGAGAATAATAATAATAATAATAAAAGCACCACCTTTATAGAAGACACTGTCTCATAGCTTCTATAGGGAAGCTGGCACCCATGAAATCTCAACAGTATAGTCACCTAAATAAGACCTACACAATGACAACACCAGTTGACATTTCAAGGTGGGTGGAGGTATCTCTTGGTGCCCCCCCCATGACGATCAATAGGCTAATTAATGACTTTGAGAATCGGAGAATCAGGCTTCTCTGGGGACAAGTCCCTGATGGGTGGTCTAATCCTAAGTGGTCAGCCCTAAACACATAAACATATGAGTAACACTGTATGGATTCATCAGCTTGTATTTATGTATACATATATGTAAAACAATAATAATTAAAAAAAGAAGAGACCATGAAGTTGATAGGGAATAGAAGTCATAGGAGGAGTTAGAAGGGGAAGTATGGAGTTGAACTGATGTAAATAGAGAATGCATGTCTGAAATTCTCAAAAGATGATATAATAAATGTTTAAAATCACCTGTTTATTAATACTAACCTACTTAAAATTTTATTTAGATTTTTTAGGATCTTTAACTAGAATGTCTCTATAATGCCACCTTACCATGCATACTCAACTCACAGGAACATTGCAGTAGCTAGGGATATATTACCTCTTTAAAATTAGTGTCATAGAGGTGTATATATTTTAAATTTTATTAGTGTATGTCTTAGTTAGAGTTTCTATTGCTGTGAAGAGATACCATGACCATGGCAACTCTTATGAAGGAAAACATTTAATTGAGGTGGCAGCTTACATTTTCAGAGGTTCACTCCATTATCATCATAGTGGGACATGGAGGCATGCAGGCAGACATGGTACTGGAGCTGTGAGTGCTACATCTTACAGGCACCAGGAAATTCACTGATACACTGGGCAGTATCCAGAGCATAGGAAACTCAAATCCCACTCCCACAGTGACACACTTGTTCTAACAAAGCCACATCTCCCAATAGTGCCACCTCTTTTGGGGGACCATTTCTTACAAAGCAGCACAGTGTGTGTGTTAGTGTGTGTGTGTGTGTGTGTGTGTGTGTGTGTGTGTGTGTGTGTGTGTGTTGGCCCATTTGAGTGTGAGAGTTTGGCATACATGTGGAGGTCATAGGAAACCTTTTTAGATTTGCTTCTCTCCTTCTACCCTTATGTGGTTACTAAGGATCCAACTCAGGTTTTCAGGTTGCATGGCTAGAGCTCTTATCTACAAGTCATCTCACCATTTCAAAAGTTTTTATTCTGAGAAATACAAAAAAGACAGTAACAGCAGCAGTGTTTGCATCCAAAGCATTAATAATACAATGAGAATGATGTAACATCATGCCCTCCAAAGCCTTCTTACAAGGAATCTTTTTTACTCCTTTAAATAAATTATTGAAATGGTTATAGATTATATCCAACTTACCCAGTGGCCTACTATTTCTGACATTTGGGTAAGTTTTGTTCATGTAAGATCCAACTATTTGACCACTTAAACCACAGTGAACAATTTTAGACACATAGTATGCATCTTTGGAGGAACAAAAAAAATTCCTTTCTTTTTTTTGTATTTTCATTGATAAAGCTGTAGATATTTAAGTATAATAGCACAGTGAGTTTAATGTCTACTCAGGGGATCTGGCATTTGCCATAATTGACAACAACTCCATGCTGATTCACTTTTGGTACTGTTGCTTTAAATATGGTTCTACGTAAATATTTCCTGTTCAAAGGACGGGTCCTCTCAGAGTGGTCCTGAAATGCATGTCAACTATAGCCCATGGTAAACAATCAGTTGAAGTAATCAAAGCCTGCTAAGAAGATTTAAAGCTATTTAGTATCATTTAAATTTTTTTAAAATATGAATTTCACAATTCTATTCCTATAATATAAATTTTGGTAGTCTTTAAAGCCTTTTAGACATAGTGATTGATGAATTTAGATGTTGAGTTTTTAAAGGACTTGATTGATATCGTCCAGTGAAAAAGGTATTAGTCATGAAAATATAATATCTAGTTGACAAATACACTTTTGACAGAGGGAAAAAATCTCTCTCCTCATTGTAAATATATAATAACAAAGATATTATCTACCATTATAAGCAATCTTTCCATTTCTCCTTCTCCATCATGACTTACTAAAGCTAAAAGAATTATCTGCGCTGGAATTTATTGTATAGGTCTCAGTTCTGGTGCCAGAGGTACAGATGCTGAAGAAAAAGCTGAGGAACCAGTTTTAAGATCTGCTGAACCTGAAGTTATGAGTTTCTGTTGCCTTGCCTACAATTAATTAGCAATGTTTAACTCCAAAAATAGACTTGCAGTATCTGCCAGTAACTTACGGAATCAAGGAGAAACTTAGGTATTTTTAATTTTTTCCCTTTTTCTGCTGTTCCATATGTCCTCTCAGGGCCAAGCAAAATAGCTATACATGTATGAGTAAGTAGATTGGGAACTCAAGGTCTGATGCTTAGGTTGTGTGACCATTAATTAAATAAACTTAATTGCTAAGCCCATCTCAGAATATAGTCCCTTTATACCAGTATAGATAAGTGTCTGTCATTTTATAGCTCATTTACATTTTGTAAACATTGTATCAGTTCCCAGGAACTTGCATATTTTATAAGTATACAATCTCCAGGCTATATTCTGCATGTAATTTAGACTTTTATTTCTAGAATTTTGACTTTTAAAATCACCACAAGCTGTAGAGTGGAAAACAAGGGCTCTCTACTCCAATTGTAACTTATGGAGGGTTCCATGGGGGAACTCAATATGTTGATTCAAATAAAAACATTTTGTTAAATTCAGAGAAAGCATTCTAAGATTATATGACTTGTAATCAGTATACAATTAGCTCAATTAGCCAGTCGGTGGTGGCGCACGCCTTTAATCTCAGCTCTCGGGAGGCAGAGGCAGGTGGATCTCTGTGAGTTCGAGGCCAGCCTGGTCTACAGAGCGAGATCCAGGAAAGGCGCAAAACTACAGAGAAACCCTGTCTCGAAAAAACAAAAAAACAAACAAACAAACAAAAACCCAACAACAACAAAAAACCAAACCCAAACCAAAACCAAAACCAATTAGCTCAATTCTTCACCATTTGTCAGAATTCAAGCTTCCTGGGTTTTATTCTACATCTTTACTACTTGGTTTCTAATTGCCATTCCTTACCCACTTTCTGATATCATTTATCTGCCCTTGTCCTTCTTGCCCTGTATGAATGTGTTCCTTTATAGTCAATTCTATGGTGTTTTGTAGAGGAGTAAAGATGACTCCATTAGGCTTTCCATCTGTGACTGTTGTTTGTCCTCTTCTTATCATGGAGAGTGAGAGTTCCTATGATCATGAAAGCAGCTATGCAATTGGTTACCAGCATCCTGTATTCTGTGATTATCTCCTCATAACTCTGCTTATTCATTCACTACATATTTTGTGATAATAGTGGTTTTCATTTAAACACATTAGGGGTTTTCATAAATAAAGCATGCACCAAGCACCTGACGAGCCTGATTCCCCAGGGCAGTGCTAGAATCATGACGCTTGACTCCTGCAGCCCTGCCTGCCTGTCTCACTCTGTTGGATCCAGCCATGCTGTCCACACAGACACCAGATTTAGTTTCTCTTGAGAACGTCTGCCCATGCTTTGCATAGTTTCGTTACCTTGTTACTTCTATTCAGTGTTGTGGCTACAGTTTCTTAAATGAAAATCAGTGTTTATTGTTTATTGGGCTTAAAAAAATTGTTTCCTGACTTGTGAGTATATTTTAATGAAAATATGAACACCAAATCATCTCTAATAATGTTTTCATTTCATAAAATCATTGCAAACTTGAGGGTCAACATTAACCTAGGTTGAAAAGATAAAGCCAGTTCTGCCTTTGAGGAATTCACATGTGTGAAGTACATAGTTAATAAACTTCCCTTGCTGAAATAGTTCATCGAAGTAGATCAGAAAACAAAATCCAAACTCTTCTTGAAGATTCCAGGGTTGTAGTAGATTGAGGAGCTGGGATGGGGTGACAGAGCAGTTGGGTATTTCAGAAAATGAACACCTTTTCCATGGCATTTGTAATTTATTTCAACAGATAACAGACTCACCCTCCCAGGCTTATAATCATGGGACACAAGCTGTGAAACCTACTGACACAGTAACAGAAAAATCCCACCGATTTCTCTACTTAGCTTCAGGGTTACAAGTATAAATAATTCAAGAGAACCTCCAATTAGCATATTCTACAGCGGGTCTAATGCAAACAAAAAGATCTTATTCTTCCGGAGCAGAGCCTGTCAATGCTTGCTGTGCCATCAGTCATTTCTCCCTTGTTGTTAAGCTCAAGGCCCCGTTACTTCAGTGTTTCCTAAATTCTAAGGAATTGGGGCGATGGGTAGCGGCTGTAGCTCTGGTCATCGATCCTAATCATATAAGGCACCAAATCAGCTGATTTTCAACAAATCTGTAAAGCTAAAGGAAAGAATAAGCATGTGCCCCACAGTTAGTAGTATCAGGATCACAGACTTTAGAAATAGAATGAAGTAGATTAACAGAGAATAGTGTTGTTTTCTAACCTTGACACCATCAGTTCAGCATGCTATGTTAATAGAGGGAAACTTCAGCTTAAAGAATTAAAACATAAAGAATTGCTTGGCTTTATTTATACATTAACAAGCGAGAAATGAGAATAAACACTATATGCATAGCAATACAATTTATAACAAGTTTTGTGGTTCTCAAAAATATTGTATGACTTTAAAGAAGAAAATGTGCTTCATAGGAATGAATTGCAGGCCTCCTAACCTGAGTAAATTTTTAGGGTTTTACATATTTTCTACTCACACCTAAAATCTTGACTATATGGAACATTATTTTGTGACATTTGGGAAAATATACATATACTAATATCTTTGAGACACCTTTTTAGTAGGATAAGACATCTAAATGGACAAAAGATAAATCATATAATTGAGGAAATAGCAAAATCTCCAGATAGAATATAAGGATTACCAGAATACAGCTAAAACCTAAGACAGAGGCTAGATAGGAAACCAGTCACACTCGTTGTTTCTGAAAACAAGAGTCTCTCAGGGTCCATTGGCATTTCTTAGAGATTTTGATTGAGAAAATGCATTCTTCTTTAAGCCTCCTGAGTTCCTGCCTTTAAACCAATTTCTTTATTAATCAAACCCACGTACATTCATTTTTTTAAACCTGCGCATCTATAGAGGATCAAAGAACATTTAGTTATTCGGTCTTCTAACCACAGACCATAAAAAGAGATGTTACTACCACGTTTACAGCCCAGAAGGAGTCAGTTGTTTATGAGGTAGTAATTGTGACCTGTGTTACCCGGATTTACCTTAATAAATTCTGTTCCATTTCTTTAGAGTTTGAAAGCAATTTTTTTTCTGCCACTCAGTTGTAATACATAAATCACTTTCTCCTCTAGGAATTAATGGTCATTACTCGGAGAGTGAAATATAGTAAGTGTTTCCTAGGGTGCATTTCCAAGGTCTTTTTGGCATTGTCACAAGAAAGATAACTTGTTGATCCCCATGCAGTTCATTTTGTCTCTCCCTTTTTACCTCTACTTTAAGGAAATGGTTGGAAATGTGATTACTCTAAACTTCAAATAAGTGAGTGCCTATGAACAGTTACAATTTTTTAAAAAAAGCCAGGCTACATGATGTTCAACTTTCTCTTTTTATGTAACTTTCCTTAAAGATGTAACCAGATCCAGGCAGGATGTTAACTCTCAGGACAAACTGTTCACCTTCATGTGATAAGGATTTTCTCTTTTCCTCTCACCTATTAACTCCTTTCTTTACTTGAAAATGAGCACATGCATATTCCTCAAATAAGACTGAAATGGGACGGTTTGCCTTTGTTCCACAGCGATTTCCTCTGATTCATAAATTGATTCTTGGGAGTAAATTAAAGGAAACTGAAGGCAAAAGGCATAGGATGCTCCTGAAACTTAAAGGATTCGGAGGCTGCTCCCTAGGCTCTCTACACAGTAACAGTTGCTGGGAAGAGACTGAGCTTCCTGCTGGGTGTGCAGGTGCTGGAGGGCCAAAGCTCTTGTGTGTCACCCAAATAAACTTAACAGTTTAGGAGACTAGACTTCTATTGTTTACTTCCGAGGAATATTTTGTTAAGTTCTTTCCTGTCTTTTAGTTCATTGCTGTTTGCTTGTCTATGATAAGTAGGTGTTTGCTCACATCTCTCAAGGAAAAGTCACAGAATAACATTCTGTATGGTTTGCATACTCTATTCTTTCCTCTAAGTCTGTTTCTTCTTTCTGCTTTACCTGTGTGTTAAAAACCTAGGTTTGGATCATGTTTTGTATTCTTATGCTTAAATGTGATTTAAATATCACATTGAAACATCTAACCTCAGCATGCTGTTTAGACTTTAGCTGAAGGTCTACTTGGTTATAAGCAAAAGACACAATATAGCAACATGAATATAAAATATCTTTAAAATTACATATAACCAACATTTTAGATTAGCTAAGAAAACATGAAACAGTAATTCTAAACTTAGTTCTCCCAGTAGGAACACGGAAATAGTGTTATGAATAGAGATTAAAAGAGTATTAAATTAACCAACGTGTATAGAGACAATGACATTTTTAATAAGACCATCATCACCTTATTATTTGTCTGTTCTGAATAGTAAGTGCATCCCACATCTGATTTCAACATTCTTACTCTATTTACAACTTAGAAACCAGATATTCAACTATTTTCAATATGTGAGGTAAATGTGTTTCAGATTCAGGAATTGACGTAAGTTTGACACATGCTAAAGTCTATATTCAAACTAATATCCAATATGACCTCCTATATGTTCCTTTTATTGAAACAATTGAGTTCCTTCAATCTCTTCATGTGCAATGCCTACACAAACTAGATTTAGGGAAAAAACTGTGTGACTTCTTTTAAATCTGTGTCTCTGAAGACATCCTCACATACTTGTATATACAGACACATCAAATTAAATACAGGTTTGATCATGTCAAGTTTCATTCACATATTGTCTTAGTGTTCTATTGCTGTGAAGAGGCGTCATGACCACGGCAACTCTTATAAAGGAAAGCATTAAATTGGGGCTGGCTTATAGTTCAGAGGTTTAGTTCATTATTGTCCAGATGGGAAGCATGGCAGAAGCAAGCAGACACGATGCTGGAAAAGTAGCACTGGATCTTCACACCACAGGGAGAGAGAGAGAGAAAGAGAGAGAGAGGGGGAGGGGGGGAGAGAGAGAGAGAGAGAGAGAGAGAGAGAGAGAGAGAGAGAGAGAGAGAGAGAGAGAGACAGAGAGAGGGAGAGGGAGAGGGAGAGAGAGACTGAGCCTGGTTTGGGCATTTGAAATCCTAAAGCCTATTCCCAGTGACACACTTCCTCCAACAAGGCCACACTTATTCCAACAAGGTCATATTTCCTAATCCCTATCAAGTAGTGCCACTCCCTAATGACCAAGCATTAAAATACATTGAGCCTATAGGGCCATCCCTATTCAAATCACTGCACATATCAAGACCTGTTTTTCAAAGCAGTTGTCTCAAGTTGGAGTGATTACTGGAGTAAATGGTATTAAAACTCAGACTAATCACAACTGCCACCTGTCAAGCAATCAGAGGACACATGAGGCTGGCTAGTTACTACTGAACTGAATGTTATAGGGAAGGAACAGATCCATTATTGTAGAAACTTCTTAAGAACAAAGACTGATACATTGTCTATGATATGCTGTCACGAATGAGAGCATTTAATGCAAAAACTCACTGGATTCTAATGTTAAAAAATTACACAAAAATATAGAGAGAATGAAAATAAATTGTTTCATATTTTCCCTTTATGATCACTCTGAATTTGCAGCTGTATGCAAAACCTTGACCTGAGTAACAACAGCGAAACATAACACATATGTTCTTACATTATTACTTATCTACTTCAGCAGATTCTAGTCTTGGGCATGTTAAAATACATACAGGCCTTAAAGTAGCATAAACTTTAGTAACTCTCATTATTTGAAAGTTCTTAGCAAGTTCAATTTGTTGGAGAAGTGTCAATAAAGGAGGAAGGGAGTACATTTACTTGGGAAACCCTGTATTTTTCTACTGGAAATTTAACAAGGCAGAAGAGATGGCATTCTTATATAATTAGCTAAGCTTCTGAAACAGCCCATATAACCAAAAAAATATGGAAAATGAAAAGTCAGAGTGATCAAACAATTTCAGGAAGATAAATAGATAAGCATAAACGAAAAATGAAAATCAGCATGGCTTTCTTCTGCCTGTTTTTGGCAACTAGAGATAGAATGATGAATTATTAACAAACATATATTTATTCTTCCTGGGATCTTCTCTCTCTCTCTTTTCATTTGCATGACAAAATTATCTTTCTGTTCTGTTAGCCAATAACTACAAAATTATGGATAATCTCAGTCTGTAAGTGGCCACTTATCAACAATAAAAATATCTTTAGGGGTCACAAAATTTTGTAAATATCCCCTACAGTTATTCCCCCATTGTAAAAGTTCAATGATAATATTAAGTTCATTTTCCTCTGGTAGACAGCTCTTAAAATTTCGATATCAACACAGTAGGGTATGCTAGTTTAATAAAATAAATAGCTATCTGTGGTGATATTTTTGGTCTTTCAATGGGTTTTAGGTTTGGGATAGTTATCATTGTTTAGGATGGTTGGTTACAAGTTGTTATTGCTAATGGTCAGGAAAGAGGCTAAACAAAGGAGATTAGATTTAAAGTTCTTGTTTGAAGAAAAGAAAATAAAAGAGAAAAGAGGATATAGATAAGAGGTAGATTATTGAATCTACTCTGAAAAAGATATATAGAAATGATAGAATAAAGGGTAGATTATTGAATCTACTCTGAAAAGAAAAAAAGAGAGGATATAGATATGATATAGATAAAATGTAGATTATCAAATCTACTTTTAAAAGACAACTACCGGTTTTAAATACTTTACATTGGATTGGATTTTTATATATTGTATACAAATTATATATATATATTGAGATTGATATTGTTAGAAAATGCTGTACATATATTTCTAATCTTGTTCAGGATATTGTACCTATACAATTCATTTAACAATTTAATGCAATTTGCTAATCCTTGAATGTTATTATTACCAACTATTAGGATATAAAGAAATGGAAGTTAGTAGTTAAACATTACAATCGAACTTGTAGTCATATTAGGTATGTTTTCAAGGTCAGACAGAAATATATTGTAGATAACCAGGTCATTTCCAAACCCTTCAGATATCTACAGAATATGGCAGTTAAAGTGTTTTAATAACTTAGATTTTTTTTCTTTTTTTATGACTATGAGACATGTCAGCTCCTGGTAGCACCAATCTACCTCAGAGAAGATATGGGCATTAAAGAAAACTGCATATAGAGTTAACTTTCATTGTGGCAAAAGTTAGCCACTGGGCATCAAAGTGCCCTCGCATTGACTGATGACAGTATGCTGTCCAAAATGGACAAACAGGATACAAACAGGATCACTTGTTTGCACTTCGTTTTACTAGGTAATATTATTTCTTTCTTGGGTCTCTGAGGGAGTTGAATATTAGATATAGCTACAGTTTTCCTCGTTAAGAAATTCAGAAAAGAAATTCACTAAGAGGTGTTAAGTGTATAAGTTTGAAAAAAAATCATAAGATTCTGCTGGTAATATACATTAAAATAGAAAGTGAATTAGGTACATTTTGAACTCACCAAAAATAGGATAGATAATGGAATATTTTCTCTGAATTTGTCAAATGCAATTGGAGTAGACATTGTTGATGTATTGATTGCTTGTATATATTGTATATAGTTATTGCACTTAGTGTAAATAGTTTTTCTTATATTAGTTATAGCTGTTTTATTTTATTTTTTTATTTCTATTAGACAAAAAAAGGGAAATGTGGTGATATTTTATTTGTGCAGAAATGTGGTGATATTTTATTTGAGCATTAATAAATAAAGCCTGCCAGGAGATCAGGGGGAGAAGGCCAGCCATTTTAAATAAACAAAGAAGTCAGGCAGCACATGGTCTTAATCCCTTAGTAGGCAGGATCTCTGTGTGTTCAAGGCCACACTAGGGAACAGAGCCAAGTGTGGTGACACACGCCTTTAATCCCAGTACCAGCCATGGAGACCTGGAGGTCTGTACAGACAGACAGACAGTGACAGAGCTGTGTAGGAAGAGGAAGTGAGGTAGCTGGGCTAAGAGCCAGCCAGAAGCCAGAAAAGCAAGGCATATAGCCTGGGTAGATGGGAAGTCGCTCTCCTTGGAAGCTGCGGAGTTGGTGAGCTGAGGTTAGCTGGTGGCTTGCCGTGTTTCCCTGATCTCTCTAAGGCTTTAACCCAAATTTCTGGCTCCATGTTTTTCATTAATAAGACCATTTAAGATTCGTGTTACAGCTATCCTCTAGCTTTCATTATTTGAAGTCACTAGTTATTTTTTATGCATAATATAGTCTTTAATTCTACCTTCAACGAAAACATTTTATAAGAATAAACAAAGCTTTATTTTTAGGGCTACATTTAAAATAGACTTAAGTAAAAGAGAATAATTTTGTGTACCATTATATCTCAGATGATGTGAGAAAACTAAGCAAAGAAAAATAAAGCCCTAACTTATACAGAACTATAAGCCTTTAAATAAAAAGATGCACTCTTGATATTATGTGAGAATTGATTTTTGATAAGCATGCCAGCATCTTTGATAGTAAATAAATCCCCTTTGAGTAAGGAAACCTTTCTCTCTGTGTGTTTAAGAGCAATGGAATACATATTGCTGGTGGATCATGATACTCTCTTTGTCTGCCTATCTGTTCTCCTAAAAGCTGACAACTGGAGGAGGCTTGTTAATGTTCGAGGCAGCTATTTTTAATCATTTGCAAACATATACTTCCAAGGGTGCTGTCTCAATTGGTAGAAATGTTGCATGTGCTTGAGCATATACTAAAGGATTTTGCCACCTATCAAAAGAAAATGCTTTACCCCATCTGTTGAATTCCATTTTCTCTACACAAAATTATAGACTATGTTTAAATGAATCCTCTGTCTCAATGACAATGTAAACATGTTTTGTAGATCTGTCTGGTCCACTCACCCTTTCATATTAGCCAATAGAATGCCTTGGAGCCCACAGTGGTTTATCTCTTGAGCATGGCTACAGGGAATATTAAAAAATGATGATACATTGTTATGTAGTTATTTTTTAAGGGAAAGCACAATAAAATCTGTAGATCACAATTTTCAAATACAAGATGAATATTCAATCTCTGGAGAAAGCGTGGTGGTATGTGAATACTCCACTCTTTTTAGCATTCTGATACCAAAGCAGAAAACATGAACCTCAAAATGGAGAGACAAGTTTATTTTCTCAACTTTGTATAAATGTAATTTAATTACAACCACACAGAAAAGCCATATTCAAACACTCTAAAATCTAGATTTTTAAATATGAGTAGCATAGGGCTTAGATGGCATTTTCTGTATATTCTTATGATAACTTTACTGATAGAAACATTTAAATACAGAGGCCATCTTGCTGCCATAATCAGGAGATGCCATAATTCCCTTCTTGGATGCTTGGTTGCAAGCAAGGAGGGAATATCTCAAGTTCCTCTCTTACTATTTTTGTATGACCAGAGATTAGATGCTAGCAAATGGAGATTTCCTGAAAAGCCAGAGGACAATTTCAGAGGGAGGCTATAGTATCTAATATACAGTAGATATGACCATTGTAGCAATGCAAAGCACTGGAACTTAATGACTTAATATAGAAATTGATTAGTAGTTAAGGGTGACCAAGGGCAGCTTCAGGAAGGAGGAATGACAAGAATTCCAGAGGTTAAAAATATCATCATGTCAATACTCCTAAATTTGAACTGTATGCTCATTTGTACAGATAAGCTAAAGTTTTTGTAATTAAAGCATAAAATAAAATTCACTGTGATACTTATGTAATAATTTTGACCTGGAAGAAAAAGTAAATGTCTTCTTTTTTTGTATTTATTGGTAGAGTTAAATCAAATAAGCAGTAAGGTGAAAGAATTAGACAACCAATTTTGCATAAAACAAATGTTAGTAAGGTATTGTGTACATATGTGTGTGAGATGAACTGGTGGAAGGATCTAACCCATGATGTCATCTTGGCTACAGAAGCATACAGAATACACAGGACTAGGACTCATCATAAGAATGCTCCTCAGAGTCACAGTATTGATTTCAATTATGATATCTTTTTTGCTAACATATTCTCTACACTTGTGGGTAGGCTTGGAAAGTAGGATTAAATCAGACCAAAAGGCATTTCAAAAGGGGAAAAAAGCCTGCCTGTAGTCCAAAGAAATTAGAAGGAAGCAAATGCTGTGCAGATGAGCTATGTGTAGCATTCAGAAAAATGTGCTCAATGACACCAAGTTTGAAATCACCCATAAAAATGAACACATTATCCATCTTCTCCTCTTTTGGCACTTGTGCAGTTGACATCGCCATGTCTGCTGTGTTAAGATTGGAAGAACTAAGCTGGGAAATATGATAGCAAATCCTTAACTCAAGCAGCAGTGTACAAGCAGGCTGTTAAATTGCCATGTTAGTGGAATGCATAAATGTCAATGTGATTTTAAATGATTTATTACATCTATAACAGTCAGAATAAATAAATATGGCCCCATAGTTTAGAACTCATGGATAGCTCTTCTAATTCAGAACCCAAAGATGACATTTTCTATTAGAATGATATTTCAAACATTTAAAAACAAATACTGGAGTTTTGCTTGATTTTTTTTAACATTCTCAGCATATTATTTCAGGGATGTCCAGTAAAGATTTACTAAATAGTTATGTGACAGAAGGGTAGAGAACAGAATAGATGATGCAACTCATTATAATGTTCACCATTAAAGGCACAACCATTGTAAAGGCAAATGAACGCGGGCATACAATCTGCTGAATGTGTTGACAAAATGAACACCCCAAATTCATGGCCTTTTTTATTCATTAGTTGTTGCATGCACATAACATACACACACACACACACACACACACACACACACACACACACACACACACTCAAAAAGAGTTCATAGGTTATATAGAGTATTAGTTATTGGGTATTTATTTATTTATTAATTTATAGCACAGATTTCCCTGACAGTAGTATTTCTGGCTCACATTTGATCATTAATGAAGTCACTGTACTTTATAGTTCATTATCTTAGAAATAAAGTGATATATTAGAATTTTCTCTTAACGTTAGATATTAGATACTATGTACTTAATATACATATCATATGCACTATTCATAAACTAAATGGTATTTCATTTTTATGCAAGTTCTTGGAGTGGTGCTTCAAACCTAGGGCTTCACACATGCTAAGTGCTTGCTTTACCACTGAGTGATATTGCTGCCCCCCCTAACAGATTTTAAATTATATCATCCTGCATACAGTGGACTTCTAAAAGAAGGAAGTCCTGCTAATTAATTAGGTCATTTGTGCCTCAAGTTAACAAACCCCAAATGTAGATGGAATAGCACCTGTGTCTCCTCTATGATTAAGGAATTTTTTTTTTAATTAAGAAAGTAAGACACTGGAAATAAGGGTTAAAAACAAAAGGGAAAAATAAAATAATGTTTGTATGTGTTTTCTAAACATCATATAATCATACCTTGCACATGAGACTTTTACTTTTTCCCCTTTGTTTGGACGTACACTGCCGTAGGAAAGCCAGTTTAAAAGTATGAGAAAGTTCTTTCAGACAACTACATCATACAAGGTACTGTCTATGTTTTCTGCATTTCAGGTTCTATGTTTAGGTATATAATCTCTTTGGACTTAGTTCTTGAACCCAAGGCTCATGAAGAGAGAACAGGAAGATTGTAAGCCAGAGAATCAGAGAGTTTGCTGTGAGACTGTGTCTTTTAGTAATGTCAGATGCTGCACCCATACACCCTCACATGACTGTCTAAATATTAGCTGAATAGGACATCTATAACAGATAGCCCAAAGTAGATGGGGTAAAGCCTATGAGGCCGTAACCCTACACAAAGAACTAAAGGCAGCTAATGAAATACTGAATGAGAGTCTTCCTCAGGAAAGAGCACACCAATTCATTATCCAATTCTAAATAGCCCTGGAAACATAGACACAGACTGAGCAGAAGCGCGCACGCGTGCGTGCGTGCGTACGTGTGTGTGTGTGTGTGTGTGTGTGTGTGTGTGTGTATGTGTGTGTAAAATCTGCTCTACCAGTTCACCAGGACCCAGACATTCTCCATTATGAAGAACAGAAATGAATAAACTGTACATCTAAGAAAAGCCACTTCATACCAGTATCCCTCACTATTACTGTGTTTCTGCCCTGGACTTTGGGTGAATAACATGAGATTTGGACTCAACATTCCTTCTGAGCCTCTGTATCACCACAGGTAGGCCATCTGCCATTTTAAACACAGACATAAAGGTGTCATTTCAGTGTTAATTATTTCAAATTTATTGACTCTACATTTTTCATGTTAGTCTGGAAAATAATAAACTTCTCTTTATTGCTTTCGTTTTTCTGAAATTCTAGTCATTTGCCTTTTGGATATTGGCTCATGCAGGCACATAGTAAACTTTCTTAAGCAGCAGCAGCAGCTGCACTGCTGTTTGCTGAGCCAAGACAACCCAATCCCTACTAAGGTCTTAGTGTCTCTATCCTATCAACTATTCCCGTCATGCTCCAAATTCTACCGAAATTGTTAAGAAATAATTATAGTTTCCTTTGTATACCGATTGCCCTTGTTGGCCTTGGCAACTATAATGAACAAGAACGAAAGAATCCTAATGTTCAGAGCTTAACATTTGGAAACACCAGTTCTCTCTCCATGTTTGCTTTTTCTTTCGTCTGTGTAACAATGGGGTTTGATCTGGGGCTTGCTCTTTGTTACATTACTTTCTGTTTCAAAGTGATAGATATGCTTGCTTTCTCTTTATTTTAAGAGATGTTTTTTTTCAAGGCTCATGAATTACCACATAAAATTATTGCTGTCAAATGTCAATATATTTATTTCTGTAATTGATAGCAATATGAATACTTATTCCTTAAATTATAATTTTCCTACAAAATGCCTGTCACACAGATTTTTAAATTAAGATTATATTAAGGCTGTGTTTTGGCAAATCAGTTTAACTTCTTTTATAAAGCTATCTAGATTTGTGGCTTTTCTTATTGTGAATTCTTGTATTTTTACACTTCATAGTTATTTGCATGTTGTAGACCAATATTCTACAGAATATGTTCTTCAGAACATGAGACAGTATAGAGTTGAGGCAATTACAGAATAATTGGATTGTGAAATGTTATAAACAATATTTTATTTCCTAGATATTCATAACAAACAATAAAATATTAAAAATTTTAATCAAGTAAGGAAATATTTGAACAGTATTTAGTATCATATTTTCCAAAGTTAACACTGAAAATCCTTTAATTAGAAGAATACTTGTCTTCCAAGCAGGTTTGAATTTATTTACATTCTTGTTCATTCACTAGTAAACAAGAGTAAGTTCTCAGAGGAAAGGAACGCAGGTGCTTGTGTCTCATAGTAGACACTCATAAAAACCGGTCCAAAAGAATGAGTAAAATGCTGCTGAAAATTCAAAATTCGAAGCAGAGCTATTCAGATTTACTCAAAAAACTTTTCCGACTAGTGCTCCTGAGTACAATGTAAAGAGAGTTAAAATTTTCAGATAACAACATTAGGATCTCAGTATTACCAATTTTCTTATTTGGTTGTTGGGTGTAGTTCTAATATGGGACAGTGTATGCATTTGATTCAACCTGGAACTCAAATCTTAGCTCTTACCCCAGATACTTCACAAAGTCCAACAATTGGTCTCTAAGGGGATTGTGGTGAAGATGACACTTCAGATCCATACCTGGATTGCAAAAGCAGGAAACAATATCAAGTAATGACTCTGCCATGAAGAAAGCAAACAGAACTTCTGAATTCAAATGTACTCTCTGCTCTGAACTGGAAGCTCAGGAGAGGATGAATGCAAACAGCAGTCCTGTGATTCTGTGCTTTGTAAGCATGTGAGAAATGGTTAGACCATTTAAAAAGTATGGATAAAGAGAAGCATTAAGCCAACAAATTATTAATATGAACTTAAAGTTATGTGAACTGTACCTATTTCTAGACAAATGACAAAAGTAAGTTACCCAATATGTCAGTGGGTTATTAAGTCTTACTCTTAAAGCACACAAAGGAGGAAGAAGTGAGCCCATATATACCTGATGTTTTTGTAGATCCCTGCAATTTCTTGCTGTGGGATGGTCTGTATGTCAAATGCTCTGATTGGTTAATAAAAAAACACTGATTGGCCAGTGGCCAGGCAGGAAGTATAGATGGGACTAACAGAGAGAAGAATTGAGAGAACAGGAAGGTGGGAGGAGACACTGCCAGCCACCGCCATAACAAGCAGCATGTGAAGATGCTGGTAAGCCAGTAGCCACGTGGCAAGGTATAGATTTATAGATATGGATTAATTTAAGATGTAAGAACTGGATAGCTAGAAGCCTGAGCCATTAGGCTAAACAGTTTAAACAATATAAGTCCCTATGTGTTTACTCGGTTGGGTCAAAGTGGCTGTGGGACTGGCAAGTCAGAGAGATTTGTCCTGACTGTGGACCAGGCAGGACTGGAGAAAGCTCCAGCTACAATCCCTTCTCAGCTTCTTACATTCATCATGCTTTGTAGCTGTCCACTCTATGTTAAGGATCTTTACTATAGAATCTACTAAGTCCTTTGTTTGAATTTACTTCATGAAAGTACATATCTTTGTTAAGGTATCCATACCTCTGGTGATCTCAATCTACATTCATTTGGAAAAAATGTTCTCAAAACATTCATCAAAAAATTCTGCCTATCATCTTCACATTGGTTAATTACTGAACACTATTTGTGTGTGTGTGTGTGTGTGTGTGTGTGTGTGTGTGTGTGTGTGAGTGTATATATCTTACATCTTACATCTGTGTAAGAAATGTTTCCCATTCAGTAATTTTGAATTCATTTCTATCAGGATAAAAATGTGGTGAATGTGAAGAAGCACAAAATACTATATTTTAAATAGTGCTGTAGCTTGGCATAAGTGTAATTTAAATAGTGCATGAAAATAAATGACATTTTCAGGTATTATGTGACATTGTTCCTATAAAATTCCAGTCAAAGTCATAAATCATGGCCTTTGAATCAAATACCTAAGTTCACTGATGCATTTCCAACAAATAACTCATTTTAACTGTGAAAAATCCATTGACATGCAGAGTTTCATAATCAGAAGCTCTCAGCTGCTTGCCTGAAATTAAAACTTGAGTTAGGTTAGGGTAAAATGAAGAAATCAGCATTACCTTGGGTTGTACTTTAACCAAGTCACCTTTGAATCCAATCAAAGTTAGACATTTTTTTCTTGGTCTGAACTTCAGATGAGTCCTATGGTATTTGAGCATATTTAATTTAGTTTAATAAAATATTTTTTTTCTGAATGAAAATGTATACCAAACACTGAATAGAATGAGAGATGAGTAAGATCAATTTCTGTATTTAAGAAGCTGCAAAATTGAGAGATGGAAAAGTTGAGTATATAAACAGCTTTATATTCCAGTTTCAAAGTTGAAATACTGGAGTGGGGAAGTGACATGCTGCTTTACAGCTGGTTACAGAAAGAAAGACTCAGTAAGTGGAAGTGAGCAACACAGTTCCCTGGCAAGCAGGTAGATGGCGAGCATGTTGGACAGATGAAGTAAGCCATCAGATGTTTTCAGAGAACAGAGATAGCCCTGCTGTAGGACAGTATAACCAGCTGAGATGAACAATCCCCTGAAAAGCCAAATGGAAGAGAAACTGTAGCAAGAACGTCTTGCTTTTTAAATTGAAGACCTTATGAAGACCTTAGACAAGAAGCCACTGGAGACTGTTGAAGGATTTAAGTAGAAAGCTATGGGAAGTTCCAGTCTATTTGTGTTGTTCTAACAAACTCTGAGACCGAATAGTTAATAGAATAGACATATATATTCTCACAGTTCTGCATTCTGGGGAGCCAATCAAGACATCACAAGGGTTTTAAAAATACTTTTATTGTTTATTTAATTTCGTCTTCTTTGCAAAGGGACAAGCTGTGTAGATGAATTTCTAAATAGTCTTATTAAATCAAAACAAACCCAGAGCCAGGTATTGAGGTGAATGCTGAATGATCAGAGAAACAGAACAAGCCACATTCAACCTCACCTTGCCAATTCCTCAGCTGATCTTATTTCCTCAGACTGAAAGCCTCTGAATTCTCATCTGAATGGATCTCAGATGAACTGCTGCTAAAAGCTAAAAGCTTAAAAAAAGGCTCTAGTGTCTGGTACTCACACCTTATATTCTTTTCTGCTTCCTGCCATCACTTTCTGGGATTAAAGGAGCGTGTCACCATGCCAGGCTGTGTGGCTTTGAACTCACAGAGATCCAGACTAATCTCTGCCTGATGACATGCTAGGATTAAAGGTGTGTGCTACCACTGCCTAAACGTATGTTTAATACAGTGGCTTTTTTGTTCTCTGACCCCCAGATAAGTTTATTGGGGTGCACAATGTATTAGCCACAAAGCTGTAATGATATAAGCATCTCTAACGGTATTACCTTTTGTCTTTTTGGTTGTGAATCTAGACTTTAACAGCTAAGCCATCCCCCAGCCCTGAACCCCACCACTTGATACTGTTTCTGGACACTAAGTTTCAGCACTTGAATTTTGGAGAAGACATTTCATCCCCATAGCATAGGATCAATGCTTTGCTTCACAAGGATTAATAAAATTTTTATTAGTCTGATTGGGAGGAAATAAATGAGATGGAAATGGGGGACTGGTTTAAAGACCAATGAAATAGATCGAAGAAAAAGGGAGGAGACAATAAACTGTAGTGATGGTGATCTGCTTAGTAGCATGGGGACGTCATAAAGTCAACAGTTCAGACCCGGATACAGGTGGTAGATGTGAAGAAAATGCATCAAAGACAAATTTGCATTTTTGCATTTGCAATTTCACATATTGTAACATCATTACTAACACAAGGAAGAAAAAAACGTAAATTATCTGAAGTTATGATTCTGTGAATTGGTTATCCTAGAGAAAGTTGCAGTAATTGTATGGTCAGAGTAAATATGTAAATGTGCACATAATCAGAATAATTGACAAAGCCAGAGGACAAGAGGTTTTTGTTTATGTTTTTAAATGTGACTAGAAGAACAAGAAAGAGGAATGCTAAAAAAAGAAATATATATTAATTTAACCAATGATATTTTTGAGACAATAAAACATTGTTACAGGCTTTAAAAAGCATAATTACAATGAAATTTAATAGCATGAAAAAATGATCTGAAAGTCTAAATAAAAAAAAACAAAAAAGTTCAAAAAAAAAAACAAAACAAAACAAAACAAAAAGCAAAATTACAATGAAAATTTAAGTTTCTGAAAAGTGTAACTGAATATCTAAAAAAAAAAAACAAAACTTTTACAGATATCAAATTTCCTAAAGTTATATGTGTTAAATGCAATGGTAGTTTTTAGAAAAATCAAAAGACTTTTCTAGCAACTGGATAAAAATTTAGGGTTTATGAGAGTAGATTGAAAACTAACCCTTTACATTGAATGATGAGATAGCATAAAGAAAAAAACTGATAGTTTTAAATACAGCAAAGCTGAAATTAATAACAAAAACAAAGATACTAAAAATTAAATTGGTTTATAACAGAGAAAAATGTTTTAGCTTACATGATAAACACAATGTAAACAAAAATTATTGCTTATCAACATTATAAATAGCATTTTTAGGAGGAAGAGAAGGAAGAATGCTAAGAAATCATTTAACTGAGACATACTCTCAGCCCCATTAAAAATATTACCTTAATAGAAATATGTTAAAAGTACATGGGTAACCAATGAGAAAAAAAACCTACATTAAAATTATAAAACTAGCCATAAGTAGAGCACCATATTCAATTTCAGTGTTAGTAAAAATAAGAATAGAAGTAATGAGATCAATTTTAAAAATCAGAAAATAATAGAAAGGGGAACATGTTTTCAAATGAAACTTAGTTTTATATGTCTGAAGCCAATGGCTATTTGTGGTCTTGAAATTTAAGTTTTATGATGGAGGATCACTCAGACCAGCCACTGTCTGAGGATGGTAATCTGATTGATGGCCACTCTTGAACTAGGTGCTGAATAAATCCAGAGGAGTAAATTCATGTTTTGATTAAGTAAAAACAGAAAGTCTCATAAAATCTAAATCACAAATCCATCTCTCACAGCCTAGTTAGTCAAAGCAAGTAAGAAGTTCTTCTGAGGGCATTTTAAATATAGGAAATTGGATATTAAAAAACAAATGAAAATGATTCCTGAACTGGAAAGGTGGTTTTGTAATTAAGAGTACTTGCTATAGAACTATGAGAATCCCAGTTTGGATCCCAACATCCTGACAATAAGCCAGATGTAGTTTTATATGTTCAGTTATAACTATGGTGCTATGGAGGCAGAGGGAAGAGAATCATGGAGCTTGCTCGCTGTCTGCCTCACCAAAAAATATGAGCATCCTGTTCAGGGACAGACTCCACTCTGATTAAGGCAGAAATTGATGGAAGACACCTAGTAATGCCCTCTCTGGACTCATAGTTTTGTGCAGGCACATGCATCCTCTCACACACACATGTATATAACATAAACACACATATTACACATACATTCACACATAGAAGCAGCTTCCAAAAAAACAACAAACAAAAAAACCCCACCAAAATTCCAGAAAGATTTTCATCATACTGAAAAATGAAGTCCAGAAAGTGAATAGTCTAAGAGTGGGGATTTGAGGTTCTAGTCTGTATGTAAAAACTGAACGACACATGTGACAAGGGATACCATCTTCATTCTCCAGGCCTGTCACTTCTGTGAGTGTACCTTTGTACTAATTATAGAAAGTCAAGGTGAAATATAGCAATTTCTTTTCTATTTATTTCTCACAAAGTGTCTTCCCAGTTTCTTATGCTTTCTTTGTTAATTGTTTTATATAATACACTCTTTCTACAATCGTTAAAATTGGCATAATTTTTCCAGTTATTGGACAGTCATGGAAATAAGACATTTTTAAAAATTCTCTGATTTGTGGTCTCATAGGTGGGGAAGGGAAATAAAAGATATTTTGAAGAATGATAGAAAAGAGAAGAAGGAGAAGGAGAAGAAAAAAAGAATGTGTGTATGTATGCATAAAAATGGGTGAGAGACATGAAGAAAAGGATCAGGACATCATGGCTCAACTCATTACATATGCCTGGCATATTTCTTGAAATGTCTCACTCACTAAAGCACAAAACTTAGACCAAACAATTTGCTTGAGGGACCTGAGCCATGCTTACTCAACTTCACTCTCTTTGTGGACCAAATTATCATGGAAATTGCTATATTTTATCTTGACTTCCTATAATTAGTAGCTATGAAAGAAGGAATTTGCAGTAGAGCAGCATCTTATTTGTACAAGTTAGGTGACTCTTTAGAAAGCTGGTGAGCCAAATGTCATTTGAAAGCCCTCTGATTTTTTTAGTTGAGAATAATTATAACTGTTCTTTAAAATACAAAGCACAATCACAGTGCAGAAAAACAGGTTACTTAGCTCTAACTCCAGAGATAACCAAACATACAAATAAATAATAACAAAACAGGTAAAATAACTCAATACTTCTGGATGCTTTTCTGAAGTTCAGAAGCGTTATCCAGTAAGAGCAAACTCTGGGTATGTGATTGTGAATCCCACGTTGTCAACTCTCTCAAGGTGATTTCAATTTATTGAAGGATTCAGCTAAATGGACAGGAAATACATGTTACAGTGTTATATGGAAGAAACAACACAAGTTATGGGGCATGAAAGTGTATTGGAGGGCACTGAACATAGATTTGGGATATCAGCAAATTCTCTTGAATGAGGAAATAATGTCTAAGTCTATGTCACTTATAGAAGGACGGCAGTGAAGGTGATTTGATTAAATGCTGTTCTGTAATGGGTGGTTGTTTGTGCCATGTCCTGAAGCACCGCCCTAGTGAGGCATCAGGTAGCTGCTAGGTACCTGCCCTTGAGCATCGCCGCCAGGGACCCTTAAGACCTGGGATGTGTGTATGCACCCTCTCTACCTCATGGATTTTGGATGCTGCTTGGACCGTGCCTCACCCTTCAGGAGTCTGTTACAATCCTGTATTTCTGTCTTGTGAGTTATCCCCAGATAAATTCCTTTGATCAGTAAGCTGATTCTTTGGATTGACAGCGATTTAAATGAATTACTGTTCCATTGCTGAAGATGCAAAAATACTGGAATATGAATAGTAGGGTTGGCTTGTCAATAGGGAGTTAATCACTTTTACTTTTCTATGTCAACAAAATACCTTAATCAACTTAAAGGTGAAAGAATTGATTTTGCTCACAGTTCCAGAGGTTTGAGTCCAGTGTTTCCAAGCTGGAGATGAGATGAAAAACATCAGATGAACAGAAGGAAGTGATTCACTTAGAAGCGCTAGAATGTAGGGAGAGATAGGGAGGAGCCAGGGAGAAGATACACCCTTCAAAGACGAGTCCCTGTGATTCATTCCCACCAACCAGGAATCCCCTTCAACTATGAACTCATCAACAGATTACTCTTAACCAAATTATTGACTCTATGGTTTAATGACTTCTCAGTTGATTTGCCACCTAGCAACTAAATCTTCAACTTATAAACTTTTGGGGACATTTTTCATACGCATCATAATATTCAACTCTGGAACCCAAATGCTCATCTCATCTTATGATGAAAAGCACATTTGGTTCATCTCTAACTCTCTATAGTTTCCAAAATGTTTAACAATTCAAGTCTAAAGCCTCCTTTGAGATTCAAGGCAACATTCAGCTATTAGCCTATGAGCTCCTGTAAAGTAGGAAAGGAAACTATACAAGCACAGAGTCAACATGCCTATTCTAAAACAGAGACTAAAATGGCAAGGAAATATTATGTGGGAGCCCACAGGGGTTTCCTACTGAGATCTGAGCTTGCTTTACCCAACAGGACTGCATAAGGGGATGGATTGACCATGTGCATGGTCACCAGGTATTTGGAAGGGTCTGCACTTGGCTGTGCTGGGGAAGGTTTTTTTGCTCCACTCCTTGGCATTCCTTCAAAAAGCCCTTTAGAAGAGACAGAAGGGGCTTGCAGATTAGGATCTAGGCCCTCCCGAGGCTATCCTGTGTTTCTATCTGTCTCTCTCCTCTATATATCTATCTAAATCTCTTACCCATCATTCCTCAAGAGTACCCTGTGGGAAAAAAGGATGGAATGGGCCCCCCACATATTAGACTAAAAAAATCAATTCAGAACCTATTACAGAAAACAAAAAAGAATCCTATTGCTCCATGTCTAGCACACATGGCAGGTAACTTGATGTTAACTTTAAAAGGTTGAGTAGCTGTGCCCTAGTGCTCTGTTACCAGCTGTCCACATGGCTCCTCTTTTTGGCTTGTTTCACTCAGTCTATAGCTTGCCTCAGCAGATATTCAATGTTCTTGGCAGCTCTAGCTTCCTGTAGTGCCTATCACTGCTTTGGAGATAATGGATTTGGATTCTCACAGCTTTAGCCATTGCCTCTCTTTGGGGCTTCCTCTAAAGACCATGTTGTGCACTACCTAGCTTACCAGGACTCTTGGAAATCTGGGCAAAGATCTTACTGACCTCATAAGTTCTTGCATTTTTTTTTTTTTTATTTTTACACACTTTTATTACTTTGGAATTCATTCATTTTGTTTTTTTTTTAATTTTTTTTTATTTTAGTAAATTTATTTTACAACATCATTTAGTTCACATAATAGCCACAGATCCCTGTTCTCCCACTCTCACCCCCCCCCCTCCCCCCCCCCCCCCTCCTCAGATCAATCTCCTAACATGACTCATCAGAGACCAGTCCCCCCTCCCAACCACCAGTTCCGCTATGTCCAGATTCAAACAGCCAACTCAGCAACAAGCCCAACCCCACCAACACCGCTGCCTCCCAACAGATCAACCAAATGACTGTCTCACCGTCAGGCCTGATGCAGTGGGGCCCTCAGCTTTGGTTCATAGATCTGTGCTTCCATTCGTTTGCTATTTGTCCTTGCTTTATCCAACCTGCTTCAACAATGAGAAGGAGAAGCAAAGCTAGGAGCCCACAAGATCCACAAAATACAGAAAAAGCTCAATGACGAGAGACGCAGAACTGACCTACTCGTGATGGATGCCAACACCTGTTAGTTGTGCATAAACCCACCAAGAATTAGAATCGATGCAGACATCATGCTGGTGGACACTGGATCTAATAGTGAGAAAGAAGAGGGTTTATATGAGCGAGAATTGTTAAGTTCTTGCATTTTTAATGTATTATATAGATGGGGTCTGAGTCTGCCACCAGCTGAGCCCCATGAGAACATGGTTATAGCAAACTCAGTTCCTGGATGGCTAAGTATAGTTAGATGCATCCTGAAGAAACAACTTTATAGGCAAACTTTTGAGATCAGGGCATCTGTGATGTCTATACTTGGTTGTCAATGACTACAACTGGAATTAACTAAAACACAGATGGTTAGGTACACTAGTGAGGGATTTATCTTGATTGTAACATTTGAGGTACAAAGATCCACCTTTAATCCACCTCAAATCTCCTGGTGTCAGTATATAAAAAGGGAAAAAAAAACTTGTTCTTTTCCTACTTACCCTCACTTTCCTGAGCACATCCATTCCTTCTCTGGCATTGGAGTCTTCTTTGGGATTCTGGGATATACTGAAGACCAGCTGAGATATCCAGCTTGGTGGACTGAACAATTACTGTATTCTTGGACTTTCTGGTAGTAGACAGCTCTTGTTGAACTAGTGGAGACCATAGCTTTTATTCCACCCTAATAAATCCCCATGTTTATGTGTTCATGTATGTATGCATTTATTCATTCTATTAGTTCTGTTCTAGAGCAGTGATTCTCAACCTGTGTTGTGACCATTGGAAAACATATTTCTGATGATCTTAGGAACTGAGACATTGCTCAGTAGCAAAATTATAGTTATGAAATAGCAATAAAATAGCAATTTTTTTTTTTTTTGTTTTTCAAGACAGGGTTTCTCTGTGTAGCTTTGCACCTTTCCTGGAACTCGCTTTGAGACCAGCTGCCTCAACTCACAAGATCCACCTCCTCTGCCCCAAGTTGGATAAGCGTGCCCCACTGCCCGGCCTAAAATAGCAATTTTATGGTTGGAGGTCATCACAACATGAGGAACTGTATTAAAGGATCGTGGGATTAGGAAGGTTGATAATCACTGCTCTACAGAATGATGGCTAATATAGATTTTGGCACCAGGAGTGGTTCTAGAGCAACAGAAGTATAAGGATAGAATTTAAAGTATTTTTTATTGATTCTTTGGGAATTTCACATCATAACTCTGATCCTTCCATGTCTGACTCATCCTCTCTTGTGACCTTCTCCCTTACACACACACACACACACACACACACACACACACACACACACACACGAAAATTAAAAACAAAAAAAACAAGAAAAAACTCAAAAGAAGTCCAATTTGTATTACTCACTGAAGCATGGCCAAACTCTCAGTGGCCTGCCCCTTAAATAGAACTTGTTATTCTTTTCCCACAACCCAGAAGTCAGCAATTGTGGAGGGCTAACTTCAGCATCTTTATCACACTTTTTAAGAGTCCTCTTTGATGGCTTCCTGCTCAGGCTATTACTTTTGGGGGGGATTTGGGAGGGTAGTGGTTGTCACAGAAGTCTTCCATGTCCCTCTTTCTGAACTGTGCATATTATCAATATCATTGCAAAAGTAGCTTCCTTGTTCTTCACAGTCAGTGGGTTCATGGATCATGAACTTCCCTAAGTTTTTTGGTGAGAGCACAAACCACAAACATGGTCCCCAGCTGCAGTAGGACCACTGACTCAGAGAGGGCCCTCACAGGCAGCCCAGACCATGGACACCAACCTGGCTCCAGGTGGCAGCAAAGGACACTCACATCCCCCAGGGGCAGCAAGGCTTAATTGACTTCAGTATCGTTTTAGGCGGCAACCCAGATCTTTGAATATCCATATGACTTTTGTGGATGACACAGGCCACAGACATCAACACTGACCCCAGCTGCAGTTAGGTCCTTGAACACAGACATGATCCTTGGTGGCAGCATGGCCCACAGACATCAATGTGGCTTCAGGCGGCAGTACAGATGATGGACATCTGCATGACCTTGGGTGGTAACACTAGCCATGGACAAGGAATGAATTTTTTAAGTATCTTGAGTAGGCTTTGCAATTTGCCAACACCTATAGTTACTGATGTCTCTTATAGAGGTTGGAGAATACTAAAAACACATGGTGTGCACTAGTTAACAAACTTACTGAGACAAATGAATTTGATTATCCTGATTCAGCAATTGTAAGAGGCAAGGAATTTAGTGACTCTGTAGAAAATGTTTTTGACAATTTCTAGAAATATAAGAAAATTAATGATTTTGGTTGATTGCTCCTGGTACCTCTGGATAAATTGACAAAGACAAATGGTGAGCTCAAAAAAATTAACCAACATCTAGGACTCAGGATAAGATGACATAGGACAATGGAATTCAGTGACAAATTGACTAGCTCCCGATGTTCATAAATAGTCTAAAGGTTTCCAAGTGTGTCTTGACAGAGATCATCTGTCCAGTTGTAACAGAACTCAAGTTATAGAAAATCAAACCAAAGCCATCATTAAAAGATTGGTTAGTGGTATATAATGAAAATAGAAGTCCCAGAATTGGAGGCTATCTGAGGTTAAAATAAAGGCAGTAATAGGTAATGAATAGGATCCTGTAATTTGTGATGAGAATGTGTGAGAGGACCCTATTGAGGCTGAGAACTGTGAGCCCTCAGCTTCTCAAGGGCTTATCTCACTTGAGGCAGGAGTTTCTTTACCCTCAGCAGAAGATGTACTCACACCCTACCCCTGAAATACTGCCTTTTCCTCCTTTGACTGAGGAAATTTATCCTTCTTTGTTTGCTAAACCAGCATTGAGTTTCTCTGAATGAGATGCCAGGGCCCACCAAGAGTTGTCTCTAGACCTATAACCAGACTTAAGGCTAGGCATATGCCTAGATGGGAGGAAGAAAGTGTAGTACATGAGGAGGTGAGACCACCATTAGAGAGTTTAATGAGTTTGCTAATTCATTCAAGCAGAAGTCTGGGGAATATGTTTCTTGATGGGTATCCTATAAGGGTATAGGATAATGGTGGAACAAATATAAATCTGGGTTAGTCTCGGTTTATTGAAAGATGCAAAGGGGTGATGGTTCCTACCACATTTCTCCTTACTCTCCTATCTGGCTAATGCAGAAGATGGACCTTTGATAATGATAGTAGATTATCAAAAACTTAATACAGTAGTGACTCCTATTGTAGCTGCTGTACCGGATATAGTGCACATCTCCTGGTGTATGATATGTAGCTATTAATCTAGTAAATGCCTTTTACTCAGTACCTGTCCATAAGGACCATCAGTAGCAATTTGCTTTCAGTTGGTAAGGCCAGTAGTATACCTTTATAGTTTTACCTTAAGGATATATTAACTCTTCAGTCCTGTGTCATAACTTAGTTCAAAGGGATCTTGATCATCTTTCTCTTCCATGAAATATCATCCTGGTGCACTATATTGATGACATTATGCTGATTGGAGCAAATGAGCAAGAGGTAGTAACTACTTGAATTCACACATCAGAGGATGAGAAATGAAACCAACCAAAATTCAAAGGCCTTCTGCCTCACTGAATTCTTAGGAGTACAGTGGTGGGAGGCATGCAAAGATATTCCTTCTAAGGTGATGGTTACTGCACCTGGCTCCTCCTACCACCCAGAATGAGGCATAACTTTAATGGGCCTTTTTGGATTCTGGAGACAGCACATTCCTCTCTTAAGTATGTTACTCCTGCCCATATAGCAAGTGACCAGGAAAGCTGCTCGCTTTGAATGGTGCCCAGGACAGGAGAAAGCTCTTCAACAGGCCAGGCTGCTATTAAAGCTCTTCTACCACTTAGACCATATGATCCAGCAGACCTACTGGTACTTGAGGTGCCAATTGTACAATGTGATGATGTTTGGTACCTTGGCAGGCTCCTATAGGTAACTCACAGAAGGGACCTTTGGGATTTTGGAGCAAGGTTCTATCATCATTGACAGACAACTATTCTTCCCTTGAGAGTGAGCTCTTGGCCTGATTTTGGGCCTTAGTGGAAACTGAACGTTTGACAATGGGCCACCAAGTTGCCACTTGACCAGAGATGAATTTTATGATCTGAGTATTATTATCTAACCACCAAGTCATAATATGAGACATGAACAGTAGCAATCCATTACCAATTCGAAGTGATACACACACACACACACACACACACACACACGCACGCACGCACGCACGCGCACGCACGCACGCACACACACACATGATTTGGCCCAAGCCGATCCTAAAGACATAAGCAAGTTACATTGTGGTGATGTATTGTGTCCCTCAATATACGTTGTCTCCCAATAAAATTTTTCTGAGGATCAGAGGAAAAAGCCAGCCACTATATAGAAATCAGGCAATGGTAGCACACACCTTTAATCCTATCACTTGGCAGGCAGGGATCTGTCTGGATTTCTGTGTGTTCAAGGCCACACTGGGAACAGAGCCAGGCATGGTGGCACATACCTTAAATTCCAACACTAGTTAGCCATGGAGGTCTGGAGGTCTGTACAGACAGGCAGGAAGTGACAGAGCTGGGCAGCAAGAGGAAGTGATGTAGTTGGACAGAAAGAGCAAATCAGATGGCAGAACAGAAAGGCATATAGGCATGGGTAGACAGGAAGTAGCTTGCTTTTGGAAGCTGTGGAGTTGGTGAGGTGAGGTTAGCTGTGACCTACCCTATTTCTCTGATCTCTCGAGTTTTTACCCCTGTATCTGGCTCTGTGTTCTTTATTTAATAAGACCATTTAGGAATTCGTCTACATTACATCAAAAAGCATCTGTTTTCTTTTCCTGTTATATGCCATCTATATCTAAGCATGAATCTATAGCCTCATGGGTCATGATCAGTTGAGTAAGGAAGAGAAATCTAGGGCCTGGTTTACTGATACACTAGTGGTAGACACCACCCAGAAATGGAAAGCTACAGCATTACAATCTCTTTCTGGGACAACCTTGAAAAACACAGGCAAAGGAAATTCTTCACAGCGAGCAGACTTTGAGCAGTATATACAATCATACATTAGATTTTGAATGAGAAATGGTCAAATGAGTGATTGTTCAGATTCACGGGCTGCAGCCAATGGATTGGCTGGAAATTGGTGAGACTTCTGGGGAAGAAGTATGTGGATATATCTCTACAAATATGTGAAAGATGTAAAGATATTTGTGTCCCATGTAAATGCTCATCAAAGATGACTTCTGCAGAGGAAGAGCTCAATAATCAAGTAGATAGGATGACCCATTCTATGGACAGTTTCCCCAGCCATCTCTATCATTTTCCAAAGGGTCCGTGGGAAAAGTGGTGTCTAAGATGAAGTATATTCATGGGCTCAAATGAACTTCCACACACCCAAGTTGATCTGGCTACAGCTATTGCTGAGTGCCAGATCTGCCAACTGTAGAGACCAACACTGAGCTCCAGTTATGGCACCATTCACCAGGTGACCAGCCAGTCACCCAGTGGTAGGCTGACTATATTGGACTACTTTCTCTGTGAAAAGAACAATGTTTTGCCCTTATTGGACTAGATACTTACTCTGGCTACGGATCTATGTTTCTTGCACATAATGCTTCTCCAAATATATCACCTCTGTTCTTACAGAATGCCTTATCCACCATCATGGTATTCTACACAGCATTGCTTCTGACTAAGGAACTCACTTTACAGCCAGAGAAATCTAACAGTGGTCCCACACTGATGGGATTCACTGGTCATACCACTTTCTCCAATATCCTGAAGGAGTGACCAGATAAAAGGATGGAATGGCCTTCTGAAGACACTGTTATTGTACCAATTGAGTGGCAGCATCCTCGAGAGCTGGGGCAGGATTTTCCAGAAGGCAGTATATTTGAATCAGTGCTCAATATGTGGTACAGTTTCTCCCATATTTGGGACAAAATGGTCCAGGAACCGAGGGGTGGAATAGGTCATGGTTCCACTCATTATCACCCATAGTAACCCACAAGAAAAATTTTGGTTTCATTTTCCATGACCTTTAGTTCTGCTGCTATAGAAGTTTTTGTTCCAGAATAGGTAGTACTACTGCCAGGGGACACAACAAACATTTCTTTGAACTCCAAGTTCAGATACCCTCTGGCCACTTTGGACTTCTAATGCCCTTAAGGCAACAAGAAAAGAAAGAATGATAGTGTTAGTAGAGATGATTGATTCAGATTACCATGGGAAATTGGATTGCTTTTCCATAATGGAGGCAAGAATGATTATATCAGGAGTGCAGGAGATCCTTCAGGATGTCTCTTGGTGCTACCATGTCCTATGATTAAAGCAAATGGAAACTGCAATAAGCCAATCCATGCAGGATGGTAAAGGGCACAGATTCTTCAGGAATGGCAGTATGAGTTGCTCCTCAGAAAAGGGAACCAAAACCTGCTGAGGTGATTTCTGAGGGTGGAGTTATACAGAATGGGTAGTAGAAGGTAGTTTTAAATACCAGCTAAGTCCATGTGATCTGTTGCAGAAATGAGGATTATAATTGATAGTGGTGTTTCTGTTCTGTTTTGTTTAGAATGTGTTTGTGCAGATATTTGAGTTTTCTTTCCTCCATGCTTTATAATGCAATGTAATATCAATTGAGAGAATATCAATTTATCATATTTAAGTTTAAGTTACTGAAAGAATGTCCCTCAAGGCACCTTTCACCTATTTTAAAATTTAATGTATTTATAGTTGTATGTGAATAGTTACATCATGTTAGGTGTAGTTAAGACTTGGTTATTGTTTTCATTAGGAAATTAAACATGATATAATGTGATATTATTGTGTGCCAAACTAACAAATGGTAGCCTTATAATGGGTATTCTTGGTTGTCAACTTGAACTAAAACCCACATGGCTGGATACACCTGTTAGGGATTTGTCTTGATTGAATTATTTAAAGTGGACCCACCCTAAATCTGGATCTTTCTGAGGTAGGAAGATCTTCTTAAATCTGGGACACACCTTCTAGTGGCTGCCTACATAAAGGACATGTGGGAAGGGAATGCTTGCTGTTAACCTTGCCCTTGCTCTCACTCTCACTGGTGAGTTCATTTCTTCACTGGCGTTGGAGCCTACTTCATCAGGATTCTGGCGTATACTGAAGACTGGGGACGGAGGTGGGGTGGGGGGGGGATGATGACACACATCCAGCCTAGTGGACTGAACAACTACTAGATTCTTGGACTTTCCTTTGGCAGAATAATTATTGTTGTAATAGTTAGAATTGTTGGGAGAATTCTCCTTTTTAGAGAATAGTTGTTGGAAGAGTTGGACCACAACGTGTAAGCCATTCTAATAAATCCCATATATATCCCTGATTAATACAGCATTCTAGTACTGTTTTCTTCTCAATGAAAGTCTTTCAAACTGTTTAGTTACAGTTTTGTAACCCTGAGCCTGAGGTAATGAATAAAGCCAATTCCTTGGATAGCCTCAAATATTCCTATTGTTTCTGTGCAAAGGACTCAGCTTTTTTTTTTTTTAGCTGTATCTTCAGCAACCACATCTTCTCCTTGTTCTTAACCTTAAGCAAATCTTTTTCCTGCTAAATTGCAAAATTTTAAAACTTTCTACTCTATTTTCTTATATTCCTCATTGCAAATCTGTCCAAGAGCAGCTCAAAATACTCAGGCCATCGTTTAGATGCTATGTTGTCTGTACGTCTTTCACCACCATTAAACACACAAGCTCAGGACATTTTGCTAGAGTGTTACAGGAATGACTCTAGATCGGTTCCCAGGAGAGTCTTCATTTGGTTTTGAGACCTGAGATCTTGTGAACACTGTCTTTATTGTCTGTGCTCATATTCTGGCCTGCTGAGCTGCCAATAGAACCATCCCTAACTTCCACATAGAACCTTCCAGCCCTATACTCCCAGAGTGTCCAAATTCCTCTGAGAATGAGTTATAAGGATTCTGACTCACATGTTTTGATAATAAGCTCACTTCTTCAGTACCTTATCTTTCTATTTTAGCTACTTTTCTGTGAAAAGTATCCTAACGAATTAAACTTATACTCTCAGAGGTTTCAATATAGGATCATTCTGTTCCATTAACTGTGGCACTATGGAAGGACAGATCATTATGGTACAAATGAGACGTGAAGCTCACGGCCATCAGAAAACAGATATAAAAATGATATCAAGTAATAACTAAGTTTTCACAAATTTTTAAAGCTAGGTAAAGATTTTAATGTTTATGTGCTTTGCTTTTTTAAGGACTTGATTATACATAGGCTGAGGATTTAATATTTGTACAACTGTTTGGAAAACACTATCCCACTTGGTTTTGATGAAGATTACATAAAACTAAATATGTGAAGAGCTAATCATAGTTTTTGGTATATCCTGAGCCTTCCCTATACCAGTAGTCATGATAGAATATTGTAGGCATCTTCTGGTTTTCAGACAATGAATCTGAAGCTCTGATAATGTATATGAACCCCACACTAGCAGAAGAAGCCAAATCCACACATCCCCAGAGGCTTCCATGTTGTTTTAAAATGTCACTATGTTATTGGCTCCCTGTAGCATGGATCTTAAGGAGTCTTGTTAATAAAATCAAACCTGAGGCCAGTAATTGGGATGAATGCTGGAAGATCAGAGAACCAGAACAAGTCACAGCTTCCTCACCTCCACAGTTCCTCAGCTGATCCTGTTTCCTTAGACTGGAAGCTTCTGTGTCCTCATCCCAATGGCTCTCAGTTGAACTGCTGTTCAAAAGCCTGAAAGCTTAACCAGCCAAAAGCTTCTAGTTCCCGGTTTTCATGCCTTATATACCTTTCTGCTTTCTGACATCACTTCCTGGGATTACAGGCTCACTTCTTGGGATTAAAGGCATGTGTCACCATGCTTGGCTGTTTCCAATGTGGCCTTGAACTCACAGAGATCCAGAGGGATTTCTGTCTCTGGAATGCTAGGATTAAAGGTGTGAGTGCCACCATTTTCTAGCCTCTGTATCTAGTGGCTGTTCTGTCTCTGACCCCAGATAAGTTTATTTGGGTGCACAATATTTTGGGGAACACAATACCACCACAGTTCCTCTTTACTGCTCTGTTTGGGTATTGTCTTGGTTTGCTTTTTATTGTTATAATAGAGGCCATGGTCCAAAGCAACTTGAGGGAGAAAGAATTTATTTGGCTTACATTTCTAGATAACAGTTCATTATCGAGGGAAGCAAAGGGAGGAGCCCAAGCACAGCAGGAACTTGGAGGCAGGAACAGAAGCAGAGGCCATGAGCAATGCTGTTTGCTGGCTAGTTCTCCAGGCTCGCCTTTTTATACAACCCAGGACCACTTTCCCAGGTGTGGCACCGCCCACAATTGGCTGAGCCCTCACACCAATCATTAACCAAGAAATTCTCCACAGACTTGCCTAAAGGCTAAATCTGATGGAGGCATTTAGGCTCTGTTTTATGTAATTTTCCCTTTGCTGTGACAAAATTTCTGATAAAAGCTACATAAGGAAAGTTGGTGTATTTGGGGGCCACAGTTTCAGGATATGACCTAGCATGGAGGGGAAGGTACGGTGGTCACCTTGCATCTGTAGTCAGGAAGAAGAGGGAGCTGAATGCTGAAGCTAACTTCCTTCTTAATTTTTATTAAGTCCAGATGCTGGCCCACAGAATGGTGGCACCTGTGTTGTGTTCAGAGTTTATCTTCCTGTCTCAACTGAGCTACACCAGAGACTTCCTCACAGACATGCCCAGAGGTTTGTTTCCATGGTACTTCTAAGTATGAAATTGATAATCAAGATTAACTACTACAGCTCTCTTTTGTTTAGAGGAAATAGAAAAGAAATAAAGTTTGTGCTCTTTTTGCCATATTCCTCTAAGTATTTCTTTTGTCCCAGGTACAATTCATGTCACATTTAAAATTATAAATAGAGAATTGCTAAAAACAAAAATTAAATTAAAATGTGAAGTTTATATTGTTATTTTCCTATGCTCCTTTATATGACTAGTATACATCTTTTAAAAATAAAGGTAATACTCTCTTTTCCCATGTTAAACACCAAATATTTATACTTAAACCTGTGCTATTTTTTTTTTTTTTTTTTTTTTTATCAACTTGACACAAGCTAGGGTCATCTGGGAAGAGGAACTCGCAATTGACTAAATGCCTCCATCAGATTTAGCCTTTAGGTAAGTCTGTGGAGAATTTCTTGGTTAATGTTGGTGTGAGGGCTCAGCCAATTGTGGGCGGTGCCACACCTGGGAAAGTGGTCCTGGGTTGTATAAAAAGGCGAGCCTGGAGAACAAGCCAGCAAACAGCATTGCTCATGGCCTCTGCTTCTGTTCCTGCCTCCAAGTTCCTGCTGTGCTTGGCTCCTCCCTTTGCTTCCCTCGATAATGAACTGTTACCTAGAAATGTAAGCCAAATAAATTCTTTCTCCCTCAAGTTGCTTTGGACCATGGCCTCTATTATAGCAATAAAAAGCAAACCAAGACAATACCCAAGAAGCATTTAAATCTACACATTAAAAAATAAACTTAAAATGTCTACTAAAGGACTATTTAGAATCTCTTTAGCTCAATACCCACATACTACGTAATGGAGTTAGAAACTGATCTTTACTTTGAGGGAATGCTAGTGTGAGACATATGAATGTCTGCCTTACTATTTGTTTTATTTAAAGATGGTTCAAGATAGATGCAACAAAAAAAGCCATACCTTCTATAGAATACCTGAAATGCAACCTTTTCTATCCAAGATTCAACAAAAATTTGCACACTCTTGTGAATAATAGGCTATATGTTACCTATCCCAAGTAACTAAGGCTGTATTATTTCAGATGATTAAGTACAGAGATATACATAGGTTAACTGATTACTATACATAAAGTATTATTTTAATGATCCTATTGAATTATAATATGCCAGAAAAAAATTGTAGCTTTGACAAAGAAAAAGGATAAATCATTCCTTTATTAAAGATCAGATACCTACTTACTTAGAGGGAAGTTAAAAGTATCAAATATAAAATAATTTCATACAATCCTGTGAGAAGTGGGTACCAAATCACTGCAAGAATGCTTATGTTATATTTATGACTCTGCAAGGCAGTCTTACCTCATATTAAAAAGCTCTGAGTTTAGAGATCTCACTTTTTTATTCAGACAACTTTCTGTATAACTTCTACCCTTTGATCTTACTTTCGCCCTGTGGAATTACACAGGCTAAGTCTGATCCCTTTTCATACAACAATATCACGAATTTGCCACACTCATATCTTTCTTACTTTGGTTTAAATATCTTTAATTCCCTAGGAGAAAAAATGTTGGTTTCCAAAGCTTAAACTCAGAAAAGTATTGTCTCTACTAGTATTGATCCTCACATCTAAATCAAAAATGTAGAAAATGTAACAGCTCTGTGTCATTTTCTCTGAATGATACTCAAGTGTCTTAATATTTTAACATAAAAGTAAAGAATGGGGAGCTGCAAAAAATATTAACAATATTTACTAATGAATGAGCTTATATCTAAAAATAACTGATGGTTTTTATAGAGACAAATGTAAAGTATAAGATTATTTAAAAGTAATATTTTAAAATGATAAATAATTTTGAACTTCTAAATATAAAATACATTTTTACAATCAAAAGTATACTGAGAGTAAAAAATGTACAAAATTATTTTATTTAATATAGTATAATTAAAAGTTGTCATTTTACTCTTATTTTATTATGGGAGATTTTTTAAAATCACTTCAATAAAGTTCAAAAGTATATGTATGCCTTTCAAATACTGAAAAGAAAGCAAAATAATTATGAGTTGTAATGATAAAATATGTTAAAACTTCTAAGTTAAAATTAGTCTATAATAACTTTATAAGGAAAAGGAGATCAAGTAGATAAACTTTATCAAGAAATCATTTTAAGTAAGATGTAAGTAGTAATTGTCTAAAATTAAAAAACAATTATGATAGTTATAGGATGTGATTTCATACTTAGTAGGCCAAGTCTTAACTAAGTTAAACCATGTCAAAATACCATCTAATTTTATTTTTTATATGATTTTTAAATGAAGTATTTATTGAGTTTTTGATTTAACTGCATTGTATTATATCCATAAATTTTTTGGATATAATTTTTATTCATTCACAGGAAAAGATTTGTATATACATTTCTTGCTATCTTCTACCTAACTATTGAGTTTTTTCTCTATATCATCATGTATATTTTTACTATAGTTATTTTTAGTGTATTAAACATTTTTGACAATCAAATTTTCATTAATGTATTTTCTTGTTTTGACTGTTATATACATAAGTTTAAAGTAGCAAACCAAGTACATGAAAAAGCAACTTATTTATATCATATGATTCATGTGTCAGCAATGAACAATATTTATTTGATATACACTGAATTCCTTTAAGGTAGTATAAGCATCTCACAAATGAGCTGGGAACAGAGCAGGACAAAGAGTAGGAAGGTTGAGGACAGGAATCAGTTAAATTGCTTTTACTCTGAACTTCTATGATCCTCTGTGATGAAAGCAAAAAGGACAAGGTGTGCAGGAACATCACTAAACAGAAGGGGCAGGGGTTCAGGTTGAAGAAGTTCAAAACAGTCTGAGCATTACAGAACGGCACAGCAGTTTCCCTGTCTGTAAATCATTCACTGACAAGCCATTTCCAAGTAAACTTGAACTCTTAGAAGAATGGAATGAGAAATCAGCTTCCTTCTAGAATACGAAAATGATAGGTTAAGTTAAATAGTTAAGGAATTGTGAGGGTTTTGTTGTTCTTTTTAAAAAGAAGTACCGAAAATTGTAAGTAGTAATTACACAAACCTTCAAACAAAATCTCATACAACGACAAAGCAGCATGTACTTAGTTCTAAGATGTATTATATTCTCTCCCCTAATGCTTTCAAGGGACATCCTATTAGGTAGTGGAAATCTGTATGTATATGTTTTGGGTTTTGAGAGATTCTTTAACACATCTATTATGTCTCACCTTGTTTCCTGTTGGGTAAGGGGCTAATATCCCTACTTTACAGATGAGACCCTCAAGACATTTCCCTCTCACTGAGGTTTATGATAGAAAGACCATAAACCTCTCAAACACAGTACAACTCCCCGCAAAGGAACCTATATTTTAAATTAATATTTTGAATGTATTTTGTTTATTCCTTCCACATTCTATCATGTTAATACCTAATTTGCTTTTTAATTTTTTTCTATTTTTTTTGAGAATTTCAGACCCAAGTACTGTATTTCCATTATTTCCATCCATCCTGTCTCCACCAGCTTCCCAGTGCCTCTCTACTCCATTTCCATTTCTCCCTTTCCCCACCCACCTTCTCCAGTCTCTCCCCAACTCCTTTCAGATTCACGACCTCTTTCTTCTTTAATTACTATTGTTTTACACACACACACACACACACACACACACACACACACACACACACACACCTTATAACCTACTGAGTCTACTTACTGTTTCTCATATGCATATACATTTAGGGCTGAATGCTTGTAATTATTAGTAATTATTTACCAATTTTACCATATCTTCTCCCACTCCAGCCTCTAGAAACCACTACTCTCATATGCATGGTAAATTCTACTTTAAAATGTTCCACAAAAATGAGATTTTGAATAGAAGGCCATATAACCTCCATTGCTCTGGATATTAATATCTAGTCATCTGTTCCTAATAGTCGAAGGTCATTCAAAGCTGGAATGATCTGTTTAGTCTTCTAAAATTACATAATATGAGAAGTTAAAGGCTTATACTTGTAGGGAAGACAATGTGATGTATTAAATGCATAGATAAATCCATTGACATGAGTAACATACCTGTTATCCTAAAATCATTATCTTTAATAAGTGTTAGATAATGTGTTATCACTCTTGAGCAAAAACAACTTTCAGTAGCTGGACATACTGTCGATTCCCTATTTGAAAAACAATTTACCATAACAAAGACCACGACATTCTTAAGTTAGCTTGTCCCAAGCTTCCCTGTATGTGGCATGATGACAGTATATTAGGGATGCCTTTGGGCCAGAGGAATGGCATGATGAACAGGTGATATGAAACCCTATGGCGTCATTTTATCTGCACACACAGAACCCCAGCTGAAGAAGAAAAGCAAAAATATATGAGAATTACAGAACAGTGATGAAGTAGGCATGAGCTAACCCATAGGGCAGTTTAGTGCTTCTTAAGTTATGATTCAACAAGCAGCTCAAAGTACATCTTTCTCTTAACTATGTTCACTCTGAAAAACAGCGATGTTTATATGTGTAGAAAATTTAAAAAAAAGAAGTTGAAAATGAGCCTCAAAGCTTGGAATCCTAAGTTCAGAAGGTGCCGTGGCTGATCTGAGCTATCTTCCAGCACTAGGGAGGCTGAAGCTGAGCAATGATGGTGAATCTGAGGCCACCAGGTTACTTTGTAAGCTCAAGGCCAGCCTGAGCTTTCTTAAAAAAGAAACCAAATCATCTAGGAAAACAGAATTCATTATTACTATTTATGAAAGGAGTTGTAAGCTGTAGACCTACTGCAGATGTAGAACATCTGTAGATGATACTGTAGTGGGTAGCCATTCCAGCTTTGGTCTGGAAGTTCCAACCTCCATTGAGGCTTCATTAACTATCACGCCTACAAGGCGGGGCCAAGGGAGGGCCCTGAAGATCCGAGATCAGGATGCACCGCTCCTGGACCTATCCCTTCATTTGTAAGTTACCCACTAAATAAATCTCCCTTTTAACTACGTGGAGTGGCCTTAATAATTTCACCAATATGGTACTGTCATTCAGAACAGCCCTCTTCCCCTAGATACCAATGTACACACAGGTGTATGCCATATTTTTATTTACACAATTTGTTGGGGAAAAATTAAGATAATAAAAACATGATGAATTTTACCTTGGGAAATTTTATCTCAATATAAGTATTCAATATATGTATTTATATGTTTATAAAAAAAATAAACATACATCTACGTCCCTTAATAATTTCTTTTGGCTTATTTTAGTAATAAGAAATTCGTCATCTTAATCATCAGAAAATCTTAAGTTTTACCCAAATTCCAAGAGTAGTTAAAACTTAGACATACATATTTCCTTTGGTAAAAAAACACCTCTTTGTGCTAAAAATGTATTTGCTATTCTTTGACTAATAATTGAGTTTGTATCAGCATAGTAATCTTTATTTTCCAAATTTCTAGAAATATTGTGGCTACAAATGTTTTTAAATGTGCATATGGCAAGTGAGCCTCAAAAACATATTAAACTGAAGAATAAAAACAGAAGGGAAGTATTCAGACAGTATTTTCTTCCCCTTTTCCTTTAATAATCACTCACTCTGCAAAGACATTTTCTTAAATTAATGGACCATAAGAATGCTTTTCTGGACCAAAGGAGGTTGATTGGATAATCAGATTCCACGGCCTAATGGAGATGATGAACTCCTGAGCCCAACCTTGCAAAAATATCCACTTGAGTTTATTGGGAAAAGTTTTATACAAATGCTTAATGAGAAGCCAAGCTTTCATGAATAATTATTTTTACTTACAGTTCTCATTAAAGGAAAGAATGAGTTATCATTCTTTTAGTCAGGAATAAAAAAAACCTCCCTCTATCATTACTATTAACTTGATCTTTTTATACTTAATAAATCCATTTAAGTTCTTTCAAGTGATAGAAGGAATCAGCCATTTTAATCAAAGAAAAAGCAGTCATTTTTCCCTCGAACAAAAAATAATGTGTATATATCTGAAGTTCTCTACAAAAGCTCCACAAAGATTTCTGGACGGAGGGGCGACATTTCAGCACCATGTCTGTTATCCCTCACTTCCTCAAATTTTCAGATTTGAAAACCTGGACTATAAGGACAGGATTTTTTTTTCTTCTCTCATTAACACCAAAGTATTAAAATCACCTAAAAAAGAGTAAAACTCACAGCCTGTGTCTTTTTTGACCATACCATTAAAGGGATTGCAAAGTAATGCATTCCAGGTTTCTGAGCATTGCTGACATTTATCTCAGTGCCTGTATTCTAAGAACCCCATGTTACTCTCTTAAAATGTTCAGGAGTTTTGTGACCTGGGCGTATAATTCCCCTAGCTTCTCCAAAGTGCATTATGAACCTCATACCTTTCATGCAACATAGCCATGAGGAGATTCTAAACGGTGCAGATGAGAGTGCTAACTAGGGTATTCAACAGAGATGAGATTCTTGAGTTTTCTTTGTACTTTTGGAGCTGGGCATCCTAATGGCCTCAGAACTGCCAACAAACAGAGATAGAAAAGCTCAGCAGAATGCCTATTATCCCTGATGAAGAGGCCAGGACAGGGTAGCTTTGTGAAGAAGAAAACCTTTATTTTAGTTTAAAAAAATATCAACAAAAGACAACTTTTAACCAGTAATCATTTTACTTTAATCAGCCACCACAGGAAAGTTGAGGTGCTGGACTCTCTCAGGCAAAGCTGAATGGGCAGGCCAGGCTTCTACACAAGAGCTGTGATAGGAAGGAGTTCCAGTTCCACCTCCAGAATGTATTAAATACATTTTATTTAACTTTTCTTCTTTTTGTCACCCTATGTTTTGCCATTGGATGTGCTCCCAATTCAAGTGTATGAGAGAGAGAGGACTTCTGAAGACCCAGGACATTCACCATCCCCCAGTGCTTATGAGCTTATGAGGCCATCCTTCACTTCAGTGATAATTTCTTTGTTTTTTTTTTTTTTTTTTTTTTTTTTTTTTTTTTTAGTTTTTAACCAAGAAATAACTTCAGTCTAGGCATTAATGAAGATCTCATTTACTTAACTATAGGGGAGTATGACTGTGTGTGCAAGTGTATACATGTGACCCTGGAGTTTAGAAGAGGGTATTGGGTCCCTTGGACCTGGAGTTACAGGTGTTTGTGAGCCCTTTGCCCCATGGATGCTGGGGTCTAAATTCTATTCAAGATAAACAAGCAAACTCTTCTAACTGCTAAGCCAACTCTACAGATCTGAGAAATTAATTTTTAAAAAGAAGAAAAAAGAATTTTTCTTGATGCAATAATGAGAAAATACTTCACTTTCCACTTACGTTAGAGCACTTGGATTGTGAGTTCTTCATTTTTCCTTGCAGATATTTGTAGATCTTTACAAGCTGAATAAGTAAAGTACCTTTCAATCTTAAACACCCAAGAAATGTTTTTCTGTAGGACCTAAGACATCCACTTGAAAGATAACGACCAGCTAGTATAACACCAATCATCATTTGCCTTGGACAGATAAGAGCTTTAATTTCCTAAGGATAGTAGCAAAACTATTTCCTTTGCAAAGATATGAGGTGCTCATTTTCTTATCATAATTGCAATTAGTAAGCTCATATTGTCATCCCAATTATCAGGTGAAATTAGAAGGAACTGTGAGACAAAAGTCAATTCTTTGAGTGTTAGAAATAAATCATCTTGAAAACACGAATCTAATGAACAGCCAGCTCTCTAAACAGGGAGAGGTTCTTTCTATGTTTATAATCTATTTCGTATACAGCCTATGAGGGGCAACATGTTCTGGTTTAGAGTTTATTCAGTAATAAGATTGCCTCATTGCTCTTCCATTTTCAGTCAGTCTTCCAAGTAAGCAGGCAAATTATAATTCCCTAAGATCTCAAATACAGTATAATTTAAAATAGTATCAGGAAAAGTATAGTTCTGAATTAAGGCAGTATCGAATCATAGAACTATCAAAGAACACTCCATGAGAAATGGATAAATCTTTGAAGAAAACACAAACATCCAGTGTGTGTATGCATACCACCAACCCTCCTTAAAAACAAACTCTGCCATCCATGAATGCTTAGAAACCTCTTTCAGCCTCTGACCACTTCTCTAGTAATTCAAACAAACCTTGCTTGATTATGGATATGTTATGTATTTGGCATTATCCCTGTTATGGAAGTAAAGGAAGGAATCTGGGGCCAGGAGGTGTGAGCTCTTGACTTTTACCCCATGTTGTCATGAAATGGCTTCATGATGATGTCTGCTTTTCTTTTGTGTGGTCTAGATTTCTCTGTTATCTACAGAATGTGACAGGTGAATGAGCTACACATTATAGTATAGAATTGTGCACAGATATCTATCTAGATATATCTGAGATCATGAAACTTAATATATTAAAGAGCTGATAATATTCAGAACAAGCATTTTTTTTTATTATTTTTTTAAGACAGGCTTTTTCTGTGTAGTTTTGGTGCCTGTCCTGGATCTCGCTATGTAGACCAGGCTAGCCTTTAATTCACAGAGATCCTCTTGGCTCTGCCTCCTGAGTGCTGGGATTAAAGGCATGTGCTAACCCCTGCCCAGCTTCAGAACAAGCAATTTTATAATGTTATAAAATATAATCTTTCTCTTCCCCAAAATAAATTTTCCAAGATTTATATACATACATACATCATATATATATATATATATATATATATATATATATATATGCTAGTTTTCAATTTTTAACATGTATTTTTATTTACATGTGTATGCCTGTGTGTCTTTAAGTGTACCACATGTGTGTATGTGTCTGTGCAGGCCAGAAGAAGGCAGCAAGTATCCTGGAACTGGAGCTACAGGTGGTTGTGAGCTATCTCATGGGAGTTCTGGGAACTAAACCTGGCTCCTTTGCAAAGCAACACCCACTCTTAACTTCTGAGTCATCTTTCCAGACCCCTATGCAGATATTATTACTTCAGTAGATGTAGTAGCAGATGAATGTTAAAAACCAAAGGTAACTAACGACTTTTAACTCACACCATACTTCCAATATTTTATTTTGGAGATACCACATCACTTTTATGACATTCATTAAATATGTTAAATCACATCCTTAATTTTAACTTCAAAATTCACTAATGAGCATGAAGATTATTTGCAGTAAGAGTCACAGTTGGGATGAGTCAGCAAAACTTATTTCCACTCCACAACAACATCTGACTGACCTTGAATCATAAGTCACATTTTACCACAAACACCAAAGAAATTAGAACATTTCTTTTCATTTCAAATATGTGTTGTATTTACTATGTCTGGTAACATAAAATACATATGATATAGTGATCTCAGAAATTATTGCTCTACAAGGAATCCGTGGGATGATCTCTGTCAAGTTCTGCTTTTTAACAACTAGGAAATTAAGAACAGAGAGTTTGCATGATTCAGGAAGCTGCAACAGGACAGTGTGAGGGAACCTCATCTCTGGGTATGTAATTTAGCCTGTGTGGAGGCTAATGAGAGCACAGGCTATTCACAATGAAGACTGGTCATTTACAGAGTAATTTTATGAGACAACCTCAGTTTCCCCATATTCAAAATGAACAAAAGAAGTAAGCACTGTGTGGAATAAGCAAGGGTTCTACAAGCTGCCTAAGCTTAGCCACAGGTAGGGACCACAGTGCAGTTATCATACCCTAACTTCTTTGTGTTCTAAAGTGCTGAAACAAAACACAGCAAATGAACCAATAAAAAAAAATTAAAACAAAAAAACTCACCACCAACAAAAAACCCACAGTTACTATTTTCTTCTCCAAACAGGTGGGGAAATAAAGCAGAGAGAAATTAATGGATGTTTTCAAGGCTTTATAGTTCATATATTGATTTTCATGGGTATTAGAACAGATGCATGTTTTTATTTACAAGAGTAGTTTAATTCTGAAAGTACACTGTAGGGTATTGATGGGTGCCCAATGGGAAAGTCCATCAACAAGCATTCATTGACCATTTAACTCTGCAGGGCAGTGCACTAAGTACAATGCAGAGCCACAAAAGAAATGGAAAGTATGACCCTGGACCTTGTAGAAATTAAAAACAAAGGCCGCCACACAGTAATCAGTTTAGAATTTATGAAAACCTACCATTTTATGTGAGAGCAAAGAAGCATGCTTACTTTCTTCACTCAGTCAAAGGGTAAATCTATGCCTAAATAATTTCAGCAATAAATGATTTCTCTTCCTTGGACTATACTTTTATAACTATGTGTTAGTTTCCTCCAGAAAAATTAAATCCATATTAAGTGAAAAAAGCATTTTCTCTGCTTCAAATGACAGGTTTGGTTAAGACAACAGGAGTTTGGGGGCTTGGGAAAGGCTCAGTGGTTAAGAGCCAGCCATTCTTGCAGAAGACCCTGGCTTAATTCCAGTACCTAGGAAACAGCTCACTATCACCTGTAAATCCAGCTTCAGCATCCCAGGCCCACTTCTGGCCTTGCGGTCAGCAGACATGCATGTGTACAGAGACACAGATGTGGCCCGAATATTCACATACATAAAAGAAAAAGGAATTTTAAGATAATAGGTGTTTAAATCTAATGGTCTCCAATAAGCTAACCAGCAAATTCATGGCTCTTTGCCATCCCCACTACAGATTATCATGTGACCTGGAGGACCCAACAACCTTCTCTGTTTCATTTGTTAAATTCGGATCAGAGTAGGCTGATCTCACAGTTAATTATGCAAAAGAAACTATAGTATATTTAAGTGTTTGCTATATCTTCTACTATACCCTTATTGTCAAATAATTTCTGGCAATTGTTAGTAATATTAATAAACTGGTATTATTGTTCTTACAATTTTCAGAGTACATAAAGAATGTTTAAATTCACATGCTATTCCCACTGTTTTATTGGAATTATTGGCAAAGGATAACATTAAAATGTACATAAAGTTTGCCTCTAACCTCCCTCTCACTTTCAATTCTCACTGTGGGATGGTCTGTATGTAAAATCTGTTGCTCTGGTTGGTCGACAAATAAAACACTGATTGGGCAGTGGCCAGGTAGGAAGTATAGGTGGGACTAACAGAGAGGAGAATTGAGAGAACAGGAAAGTGGGAGGAGACACTGCCAGCCGCTGCCATGACAAGCAGCATGTGAAGATGCCGGTAAGCCATGAGCCACGTGGCAAGGTATAGATTTATAGAAATGGATTAATTTAAGATATAAGAACAGTTAGCAAGAAGCCTGCCACGGCCATACAGTTTATAAGCAATATAAGTTTCTGTGTTTACTTGGTTGGGTCTGAGTGGCTGTGGGACTGGCGGGTGACAAAAATTTGTCCTGATTGTGGGCAAGGCAGAAAAACTCTAGCTACAGATTCTTTTCTGATACTCTATGACTTTCCACACAAGAAAGAGAGACTACTGTAGCAGTCTAGACTAGGCTAGACTGCTAGCCCCCAAATCATGACATGGAGACATTATTAGCTATAAATGCTTGGCCTTAGTTTAGGCTTATCCCACTAGCTCTTATAGTTAATTTAACCTGTTTCTCTTCATCTACATTCTGCCTCAGGTCTTTTTTTACCTTTCTTTCCTTCTGGAAGTCCTACGCTCTTGCTTCCTCATGTCAGTCTGGCTGGCAGTTGCCTGGCTGGCTGGCCCTGGGTGTCTCCCTCTCTTTCTCTCTAGTTCTGTTCTTTGGAACCTAGATTTCTTCTCCTACTTATTCTCTCTGCCTGCCAGCCCCGCCTATCCCTCCTCGGCCGAGCTATTGGCCATTCAGCTTTTTAATATATCAATCAGGCGACTTAGACAGGCAAGAAGAAACAAATGCAACACATCTTTACATAATGTTAAACACATATTCTTACACTGTTAAAAAATGCAGCATAAACAAATGTAACACATATTTACATAGTTAAAGTAATATTCCACAACAGACTTACTTTTAGGGCACTTGATTTATTTGCCTATATGAAAAATTGATGCATATGAATTTATTGGAGTTGCTATGCTACTTTAGTAGACTTCCTCTGTTACCTTGACAAATATTATTTTTAAATTTTGTTTCAAAATAGCTGTTAAAAAGTAGATGCATGCACAGCCACCCCCAAAATCAATCAACTGTTTTTAATTCCTTCTGTCTTTGTGATTCTTAGCACATACTCATCAGATTGGAGGGTTTAAACCTACTGTGAACACTTATGTAGCAAGTACAAAGTTGGCTTTAATCTACAGCACTGAGGAAAGGAACAACTCTAGTCTTCCTCTGCTCAGCATCAACTGTGTTGGAGCCAGGACTTCTCATACATCTCAGAATCCCTTATATAAAATGATCCAGTGTTTTCATATGATCTAGCACCTACTGTCCTGTATACCTCAGTTAATGTCTAGATTACTTATCCTTTTGATCACTGGAACAATTACCTGAAATAATCACTATCTAAGGAGAAAGGGTTTGTTTTGGCTCACAGTTTTGAGGACTAATCTCTGTTTGGTTACTGTTGTTAGTTTCAGTCTGTGGCCAGGCAGCCCATTATGGTGAGTGTGCTGTATAGCGAAGTGCTCACCTCATGGCCAAGTATAAAACTGAAGGAGCTGATGAGCCACTTTCTCTTTAAGCTCATAACTTTAGTGACATAAAGAGACTCATATTGCTTTTTCTTTCTCTCTTTCTTTCTTTTTTTTGTTGTTGTTTTTTGAAACAGGGTTTCACTGTGTAGCTTTGCACCTTTCCTGGAACTCACTCTGTAGCCCATGCTGGCCTTGAACTCGCAGAGATCTGCTTGCCTCTGCCTCCCGAGTGCTGGGATTAAAGGCATGCGCCACCACCGCCCAACGAGACTTATATTTCTAAGGGTTTACTCTCTCTGCTCTTTAGAGATCTCAATTCCTCATTGTTTACCACCTTTCAATAGTACTTTCTTGACGATAGGTTCTTTGTGCCATTTAGGACCCAAGCTATCTAATTCAACACACACACAAATATAAAATAGCTGTCATACCATATTGTTTAGGAAGCTCTAAGAAAAAAATACACATTTTCCATATTGTCTATTTTTTTCTGAAACATACTTTCAACACCAAGTTTTTAGAATTGCACATGAAGAACTGTGGAGTAGTAGGCTGGCAGTAGTTAGCTATTTTTAGACATACAGTGTGACAGTAGACTTCTCTGTGGAATGCCTTTTAATCTCTTTCTCTATCATATCTCATTCTCCTGTAAAGAAGCAGAGGAGATTGGCTTGAAGCACTGACAACCTCTCTGAAGTTGAGACCCTGTTCTATGACCTTGGAGCTGAATGTCATCCTGTGAATTATTGACCCTTCTCCACTCTTAATTAATATCACAATAATTAGGTAGCATGAGGATTTAAAACAGCTGTATGTAAAGCATTTAGGGATGTTCTTAGCACTTGAATGATACTCAGTGAACACCAGCAATTGTACTATTATCACTTGCTTTCAGGATATAGCACAGACACCATGGAAGTCATAAATCCAGATGGAATCAACATGCAGCTGTGACTTGACTTCACATAGAATTCATAGCTGTCCTTCACTTTGGCAGTTTCATGAACTTAGCAGCTCTGTTTCCTGATCTCTGGATGATAACTCAGTGGTCTGATGTATGAGATGTGCTCTTTCTGAGACTAAAAAGAAACCTTTGCTTTTTATATATACTTCGAACCTGTTGTGCAAGGTTTTTAATTTAATGGATCATGAACTCTATATAAGTTTTCTGAGCAACACAGAGTAGAAACTTTCATGTACAATTCAATTTGCTTGTGTATCTATAGAAACTGTAAGACTTCATGTCCATGTCTATACATGCATGGGTATTTATCTAAGAAGGAGTTTAAGATAAGAAAAAGACTACCTGATTCATACCTGGGACTGAAGGTATGGCCCACTGATTTGTGACCCGAAGTAGAAACTCAAAGGGCTGTTTCTTATCACTTGTTTTATGAGTATTATTACCTTTTACTTTATTTTTCAACTTCAACTTCTTTACTCTCACACAGGACTTTCTGTAACATCAGTTCCTTTCTTCTTTCTCTATGTGACTAATGGTTATGATGTGATCACTGCCAGTTATCCCTCCAGGATTAGAAAAGATTTTCCTTTTCTGTTTAATAAATATGAATGGATCACATGAGGTTTCACAGTTTGGAGACAGCAGTGAACAGAACAGGCCAATTTCTCCTATCTCCACAGATATTTTTTACCTACTATAAAATATACACTAAATGAACACTTAGCTTAAATATTAGCTAGTAATGTCATATAAGATGGTGTCATGAAGTAAAATAAACAAAACAAAGAGAGATGAAGGACAGAGCAAAGTACATTTATTTGAGTGTTTTAGGAAACAGCACCAAAGAAAATGATTGACATGCATGAAGAAATGAACCAATTCAGCAAAGAAAAATGAAAATGAAAAAATTGTCAAGTAGAGAGTCAGCTGATTCATCTAATCAAACAACTTGATATTCTCATTGTAGTGAAATTTAAAGAAATAGAAACACAAAAATATTATTTCACAAGAACTTTTAAATTTATATCTATTCATATACACACATGTGTGTGTATATATGTAGTTGAAAATTGCAATGGTAAGGGTTTTATGTATGTATGTGGAGGATGAGTGGGAGTGTGTGTTCCTATAGATTTGCGTATCCATGTAAGTTTGTATATCTGATGTGAAAGCCAGAAGTTGTTATCAAATCTTTTACTAAATTATTTTTCCATCTCATTAAAATTTCTGCATTATTTCTTTTTACTTATCATCCTATATAATTTTTCACAAACATAATTGCTAAAAGTTTCTTTTTCAGCATACAAACATGTGGTCATTAACATAATTGCCTTCTCTATGCACCTTTTTGGTTGTGTTTATTTTTGCTCTGAATACATGTTTTTATTATAAAATTAATATTTTTGTTGAAATCTATTAATATTTTTGAAAGTTTCTTGAAATTAATATCTGGTATTATAATTCATTATAATGTTAAATATTAAAATAGCATAAACTCCCTTTTACTAGGCTCACAGTACATTAAGCCTAAAAGAAAATATTTGAAAAACCTTTTGAAAAGAATCTACAATTTGTCTGTATACCTCTTACTTATATATACTTACATATTCACTGGCCTTTTAACGTAGTTCTTCAAGGGTCTATGAGATGTCTCAGCTAATAGAGGCATTAGGCATTTGTCACTAAGCCTAACAATTCTCAGGACCCACATGATGGAAGGAGAGAACTTGTCAGATACTTCCTATGGCACATGTGCATGCTCCCCCCATCCATATACATAAGAAAAAGTAAATAAAAAAAATCTTCAATACAGCAGTCCTGGTCTGCAGAAGAGTCACAATTAAAGGAGAAATAATTCTCCATGACTTAAAAGATAGTTTCAGTTAAAATGATCTCCCGGATACTCAGGAAGATTTAAGACTACCAAAATTCATTACCCAGAGTTTAGGAAAAATTATTCTTAGTTTCTTTCCAATTAAATAACAGTAAATAATTCCAAAAGAGAGATGATATTTAACAATGATGGATTTCCCCAACTCTGTACTTACAGTGTTATTTTATGCTACTTGGATCTCCACGTTTCAGCAACCTTCTCTGATCCACAGGCTCACTCACAGCCTCCCTATCTTCTCCACGAGCCCCTTCATCCCAGTGGAGGAGTGCCATCAATAAGCTACACGATTTTATTAGTTTATCTGACAAATGCTGATCTCCCCTGTTGGGTTTAATTTGCTGGTCTGTTATTGGGGTTGCTCCCATTCATCATCTGGTGACCTTTCCTCCTCTGTATTCTAGAACTTGTATAGAATTAATCCTTCCATGTTCTTCCCTAAGAGAATTAATTACTGACATACAATTTTTATTCTTGATAATTATGGAGTTGATTAATGTCTGTAATGTAATCATATAGGTACAGCCAAAGTGAGTCACTAGGAACTTCAGAGTAAATTTTGTTTTCTTGCCTTCCCTTGACTTGGAGACCCATCTGAGAAGGCAATTTAACCCTTCTGATAGAAGCATAACTCTGTGGTGACATGTCTTTGTTATTTTTTTTCTTAAATGCTGGGACAAAAATATAATGAACCTCATTTTTAAAAAATCCACAATACTAAACAAGACTTTTGCATTCACTGGAATGAAAAGATTTCCTTTAAAATGTATTTCTAAATAGTATCTGTGAAAAGAAAAACAAAGAAAATTGCTCTTTCTCATGTAAAGAGACGCCATTCCTTTTTCCTTTTTCCCCCAAGAGTGAGGACCAAAAATCTGAAGAATGCAAAGCCACTAGAATAAGGCATCGTAAATTAAATTATTCAAAGTTTTCTAAAAATAAAAACAGCAAGAGACCATCACTGACAATGTTGCTGTCCTAAAAACCATAACTCTCCCCCCCCACTTCTACTTATTTGTACACCTACCCCTCCACACACACTTCTGCCCACATACACCTACTAATACAAAACCTACTTATGCACACACCTACCCACACATTCACTTATACCCACACACACCTGCTCACACTCACCTAATGCCACACACATCTATCCATACACTCATCTATACCCATGCACACCTACTCACACACCTGTCTACTCACCTATTGTCACATACATCTACCCACACACTCACCTACTGCCACACAAATCTACCCCCCAACACCTATCCCCCACAATTACACACACACATACCTACCCACACACAGCTAACCCCTCACACCTACCTACTCACACCCACCTCCAAACACCTACTCCTACACACACCTCCCCATACACATACTGATACCATGATAATTAGAACTGTGTTCCTCTTTTAATATTCTTCTCATCCTAGGCTTTTTATGTATGCTTGATTTAAAATATCTCCTAGGACTATTTTTCTCAGTCTATTGTGATTAACAAAAATATCACTAGAGAAACTTTCAGAGAGATTTAGGAATGAATAAAAATTCTACAACCCAATGAAAACTGTGAGCTACAGCACGGAACATCTTTTCTAGACACTGGAGTATTACATTCCCTCTTCTTAGCTGAATGTTCACTGACTTAAAACCATACTAAAGTTTATACAATGTGTATAATCTGTATCCAAAAGGAATTGCTTCTTCTACTGGAACCCAGAAGCATGGTTTTGACTCTCCAATGGTGAGGTGAATATTTTATAAGTTTAGATGCTCAAGTTTTGAGGAAAGAAAATCACAGGAGGCTCGATCCCATGTAACCTTTATCTTTCTGGTAGATATTTGTAAGTTTTGTTTTTATTTTATAATTTAAAATTCTACCCTCTCCAGGATTAGCTTGCATGTGTGTGTAATGCATAGTAAGAAACAGATTTGTTCAGGGGTTATTTTGTAAGGGTGCTGTTTACCTGACACCCCTCTTCATGCTACTTGGTCCTTGACCAAGATTTCTGGATAGAAAATATACAGTACTTCAACACTATAAAGACAAAACTCAGTAAAAATAAATGCAATTTCTCTTTTGTAGTAGCCAGAAAAGAACATAAATTTGGGATTTAATCCTGACAAAGTAAATATTTGCTGAAAATAACTAAAACCAACATAAATGGTTATAGTAAGATATATACTTCCTGGCTGTTTAAATTAAAAGCCTAATAATTTTATTATTTTTCCTTTTTTGGATGTTACTGAGAAAAGTTCATAGTGTTCTTCCTAGAAGAAGTATTGGAGATTTCCCCAGCTTTACAAGATGGGAAATGCTGATTTTTCTTGCTAATTCTTTGGAATTTGGATTGGTGGGTCATGTAAAGTATACTGCAGATGTTTGCAGAGTGAAGGAACAGAGTGTAGGAGATGGAGGAAGAATTGGAAAGTCAGAAGAGAGTGAGGGATGTTGTGCCAGTTAGTTTTATGTTAACTCGATCTATTCGAGAGTCTTGTAGAAGAGGAAACTTCAATTGAGAAAATAACACACCCGACTGGCCTGTGTTGCATTTCTTGATTGATGATTGGTGTGGGAGGGTCCAGCTTACTGTGGGTGGTACCACTCCTGGGGTGGTGATCCTGGATGCTATTAGAAGCAACAGTAAACAGTACCCTTCCATGGCCTCTGCATCTGCCTCCAGGTTCCACCAGGTTTCAGTTCCTGCTTGACCTACCTCAGTAATGGAGTGTGATGTAGTACTCTAAGTGAAACAACCCCTCTTATCCCTAAGTTGTTATATATACAGCAATAGAAACTCTAAGACTGATGGAGAGGGGAAGGGTGAGAGGAAGAACAGGGGAGAGAAAGAGAGAATTACAGGTAATGCATACAGAAAGCTTTATTTCAGACCAAAAGGAGCTTAGAGAAAAGGGGGTAGGAGATAATATGGATGGAACCAAAGAGCTTAGGGAAACTCTTTAAGAAAGGAAAGACTAGTGAGGGAAACTTGGAAAGGTAACCTTGGCATACAAAAACTCAGTAAGTCTGTAACATAAAAGTATTTGGTCTAGTTCTTTTGTACCAATTGCCAGCCCCGAATTATAGCCAGTCCCCAAGCCTCCCATCTGCATATCTCACAGGGTGACCATGCAGCAAAAATGATAACTAGGTCTTTCACAAATTGCAGCAGGCCAGTAGCAGTATTACCCCTTATGAGCATTCCATTTTTAAGAAGCCCTGGATAACTATAAGGACAAAATTGAGCAGTGAGTGGTTCCTAACCTTAAACTTGATAAAAGATATCTATTTCTGAGAAAACCTCAGACTCTGTTCTGGGCTCATAGAGAATGGTAACATGAATTGTCCTAAGGAGTAGGTGTATATGTACCAGATTTACAATGTCTATATATACTATGGAGAGTAACTGACAACTTTTAATTAATTTCCCTTGTGAGACAGGTACACAGGATCCTCTGACTGGCAAAAAAGCTTACAAAAATACAGGTTTTACTATGTCAAAAACATGAATTAAATAAATATCCATCAGAATGGTGGTGGCTCACACCTGTAAAGCAGACGGATGCAGGGGATTAGTGCAAATTTGAAATCTACACTGTCAGTTTGAAGCCAGTCAGGACTTCATGGTCAGGCCCTAGCTCAAAAAACAAAAGAATTAGAAATTTAGCCCATACCTGGAGAGTTCATGCTTCCCCATGCTGGGTATGTTGGCTCTTGCCTCAAAGCTCAGCATTTTTCAGCACTTGGAGAGCTGAGTCAGGAGGATTCTAAGTTTAAGGCCTTGGTAACACAGCAAGTTCAAAGCCAGTCTGTGCCTTTGTACTATTTACCAAAGCCTTTCTGTTTCATGCTGTTCTAGACTGTACCCTCCCTCTCCTTTCCCATCTCCTCCCCTCCAGTGGCTTCTAACCTACCTTCATTACATTCTCATGGGTTCCCCACCCCTGCTCCCTCTCAAATTCATGGTGTAGATAATTAAAGAAATGTAGCTTTATATTCACAAATCCGAGGGACAGTTGGATCATAGGAAATTATGTTATACAGTCCTTTCCATGTTTCTATGACACCTTCATACCTCACATTTTAAAATCAAACTCAAGGGTTTTATTCCTTAACAGATGACAAGAACCTTGGGAGACAGGTGTACATTCCTGAAATTCTACAAGAAAAATAATCCACCTTAAAATTAGATGACAACCATGTTGCTCAAGCAGAGCTCCATGTAATTGCCCAGTGTCGGTAATTATAGCCTGCAATGTAGAAAATTAATATTTGCTAAGCAATGGAGATTTTCATGTTAGGCTGTCATAACAGGGTTTCTATTACTAGAAGATGTTGTAGTTAAATGGGAAAAACTTTGGACTCTGTGTTAAAGGGTCATAAATTATGTTTTTAAATTTGGTAGCCATCTTGCTACTGACTGAGCATAAGGTATTTAATTATATTTCTTTAACAACTATCAAAATATGAACACTTTCAGGTTCCAAAGGACAATTCAAATTATACATAAAATGCATCAATTTATATTAAGATGACTTGTAAAAATTAGAAAACAAAATGATCCACTTCTGTGCAGGCTTCCTTTTAGAGCTGTATAATCTTTCTACACATGATTTTTTTTCTACCTCCTAATGGATAGAGTGTTAGCAATGACCTTGTTGGGCTATTGAAGAATTACTAACATAATGCTTACTAATCACTAGCAAAAGATTTTATACATAACAGCATTTAATGAATATCATTCTGTGAGTAATATTTATTTAAATTATTAAAATTGTGTAATGGATGATGGATGATATATTTTCTTCTAATGGCAAGGATAATTCTCAAAATGTGTTATGAGCTTTGGTTATAGTTCTGTGAAATTATTCTTAGCATAAAATTGAAAGATACAAATGCTTCATATGGCTATATAAAGTTTATATTTACATAAGCCATTTATGATTGATTTTGAACAGCTACTACTCTGTGAATTCTCATGTGTTTTTCTATGGCCTCTTAATAAAATCTGATAAACAGTGTCAATAGTTTGAAATGCTGTTTTAAAACTATAAATTATATAGGCTGTATAAGAATGGGTACAATTTACCTGTCTAGCTTTATTAAGGGTACTGATGGAATGCAAACGTATTTATACATAAAAATATTATGTAGTAGGGAAAGCAAAACAATCCTAAAGGACAGTATTTTTAAATTTAATATATATTCATAAAGGTAAATAGAATGTTAAAAGCTAGCCTAAGTTTTTATTCAAGGCCTGAACCATTTCTAAAACATTCTCTTTAGTTGATTTGTTTGCACAACATAAATGTCTAAACCATGTGTTTTTGGGGGTAGGACACAATGGGAGTACATTCTGGGTTCACTCTACAGTATGAAAACTTGGTAAGAATAGTTGTAGCTAGAGTTTTCCTGCCCTGCCCACAGTTAGGACAAATCTCTGTCACCCGCCAGTCCCATAGCCGCTCAGACCCAACCAAGTAAACACAGAGACTTATATTGCTTATAAACTGTATGGCCGTGGCAGGCTTCTTGCTAACTGTTCTTATATCTTAAATTAACCCATTTTTATAAATCTATACCTTGCCACATGGCTGGTGGCTTACCGGCGTCTTTACATGCTGCTTCTCCTGGTGGTGGCTGCAGTGTCTCTCTGCCTCAGCCTTCCACTTCCCAGAATTCTCCTCTCTCCCTGTCCCACCTACTTCCTGCCTGGCCACTGGCCAATCAGTGTTTTATTTATTGACTAATCAGAGCAATTTGACATATAGACCATCCCACAGCAAATAGTGGTGCAAAGCTTTTGCCTCTCACATATAAAATATAGGAAAGAATCTTTGCCCGTGGTTGTTTTCTTCATTTGGCTTGTCAAATAGTTAATTAAACACTAATATAGGTTAATAGCTACCATCTACAATTAGCTGATTTTTACAAAGATTACCATTGATAATGTGGGTGGGTGTCATGCAATCAGTTGAAAGGCTCTAAGACTTAAACTTGAGGTTCTCTGAAGAAAAGAAAGTCTGCCTATGTACTGTAACATAAATAGGAAATGTGATTCTAGCTTGTTGGCCTGTTCTAAATGCAAGGTCATATTACAGTATCAACTACTAACAAGGGTTCCAGCCTGTCCTAGGGACTTGGCCTTGCCAGTCTTGACAACGATGTGAGCCAATTCTTTAAAGCCCTCTCTCTTAGTCATGTCATTTGCAGAATAATGAAGTCGACTAAAGAGTCATATTAAATATTTCAGATTCATAAAGTCATATATCCATGTTTCTCTCCTTTGTAGGTCTTAGAGTTTACATATAAGATCATGTATGCATTTATGACATGAAGTGTAAGTAAAACTAGGGTGGGGGAAAGTAATGGATGCAGAAGGGAGAGGGGAAGAAGGAGAGGGGTGGATGAGGGAATATGTTCAAAGTGCATAGCATACTTACATGACAGTGTCTTTATGATACAGAATCATATATAATAAAGATATGTCACTTCAATGATACTTTTAACGTCCTTCAAAATTGTGTCTGCACTGACCTTTCTCTCATAACTCTTTTAACAATACAACATAATATATAATTACATTTACATCGCATTAAGTACTGTGATTTAGCTTGAGGTGATTTTAGGCATATATAGATTTTATGTGAGGGAGTTGAGCATTCCTCTGCACTGGAAATACTAAAAGACAACTGATTGTATATCATGTGGCTATATTTTGACAAGTAAGTTCATCATTATGTAAACATCCCACAGTGTTCTGACACAAACTAAGACAGCTACATCACCAGGCAATATATTCCCATGAGATCACCATCATTTATGCAGTTTTTACTGACTAGAGGTTTTTTTTTTAAATGTGGTCTACAACTGTAGAAACACACACATGTGTAAACAAAACCAATGGAGATAGATAGATTTCTCAGAGAACATTGATGAATATATCATGTCACAAAATATCTCTTTTGAGGATTAAAAAACACACAAAACATCTAACTTCCTCATGGTCCCTTTCTAAATATCCAAAACTTGTCTTTTCATATCTTCCTATCAATCAGAGTTCTAATATAGTAAAAGAAATAATGATGTGAGACTAGATTTGACATCTGTTCTACCATAATATGAATGAGGCAATTGACAAAACTCATTATGGATTACAGAATAGGCAAAAGATGGGTTGATGAAATTTAATGGACTATATTTATGTTAGGGAATATTCTTCCTTCTAACAAATGTACATGGAGACACCAGAGAATGGAGGAGCATGATACATCCAACTTATTCTGAAAGTTGGGAAAGTACAACTAAGTTGAGAAATAAAGCAGAGAGTACAGATTTTAAACAATGACTAATTCTGGGTAAAGGTGACACAGAGATTCTCTGCATTATCTTGCAATCCTTCTGTATGTTCAAGATTATTTCAAAGTTTCAAAAGGCACAAGGGCTGGGAAGTTTCTAGAGTTCATTGGTAGAACATTTGTGTAGCATGCATAAGTCTCTGGGTTTGAACCTCATCACAACTGGAAAACACTCAAATACAATTAGACTTAAAAGTTGAAAGAACAAAGTAAATTTATGGTACAGGTGGCTACAAACTTGAGCCTCTCCATCACATCAGCAAGTCAGCAGCTTCCCTGCTCCTCACACCAGGTCCCCAGTCACCTTCCAGGGGGAAAGGGCTAGAACCTTAGATGTTCACACTAGAGTTGGAAGGTACAAAGACCCATTGTTCTTCCACCACTAGTGTATATTTTCATAGTAGAATGACTAGTCTTAGATAAATGTAATTTAAATGAATATAGTTAAAAAAACACTATAACTCAGCCTTCTTTTTAAAAAAATATACTAGTCATTTAGGAAATCTCTTCTAAGTTCTGACTTGTTAAGGATTCCTCTTGAGGAAATGATAACCCAGAAGACTCCACATGATGGAATCCCCAAAAGAAGGCCATTTACTTTGGAGCACTTGGAGAAGATTTCCTCTATACCATAAAAAAATTCACCAAAAAGAATTTTACTCTGAGGAGGACTACAAAATGTTGTATAAGCCAAAGAAGCATGCCTGGCATTTGCTCTGCTATATGAGTTGTGGCCTGCTTCATGGATATAAGCCACTCAAATGCTATTCTTTGTAGGCAGTACTGACTGGGATCGTTCAAACCTCACCCTCAACTCAACTGTCTAGAAAACTTCAATTTGGTTACATACTCTACAATTTCAAGTCCATCTCATACAAAATAAACAAGTGTTTTCCTTTTCTCTCTCTGCTTTAGTGTTTTACTTCTGGCATTCATACAATATCTCATACAACTTTTCTTCTGATATGAATGCTCATCCTGAAATCTACATATGTGAGTCTCAAGAAGTTCAGCCAGAAATCTGAAGCCAAAATTAGTTTTTTTTTTTTAATTTATTTTACAACACCATTCAGTTCAACATAATAGCCACAGATTCCCCTGTTCTCCCCCTCTCGCCCCCCTCCCCCCCCAGCCCACCCCCCATTCCCACCTCCTCCAGATCAAGGTTCTCCCCAAGGACCGGGGTCGACCTGGTAGACTCAGTCCAGGCAGGTCCAGCCCCCCCCTCCCAGACCGAGCCAAGCGTCCTGCATAAGCCCCAGGATTCAAACAGCCAACTCATGCAATGAGCCCAGGACCGGGCACCAACGCACAGCTGCCTCCCAAACAGATCGAGCCAAATGACTGTCTCACCCGTTCAGAGGGCCTGATCCAGTTGGGGGCCCCTCAGCCTTTGGTTCACAGATCCTGTGCTTCCATTCATTTGGTTATTTGTCCCTGTGCTTTATCCAACCTTGGCTTCAACAATTCTTGCTCATATAAACCCTCTTCTTTCTCACTAATTAGACTCCCAGTGCTCCACCAGGGGCCCAGCCATGGATGTCTGCATCCAGATTCCTCAGTCCTTGGATGGGTGGTGGCGCATGCCGGTAGGATTTGCTGAAGGAGGCAGAGGCAGGAGGATCACGAGTTCGAGGCCAGCCTGGGCTACACATTTTGTGCCAAAATTAGGTTTATATCCTTGCTTTGTACCTCAACAGAAATCGCAGGGGCCTGGGGAAGAAAGTCTGCTCATGCCAGATGATCTTCCCTCAGCTGTCCCTGGCCTCTTGTGTCCTGAGTAAGCTCTGACTAATATTAATGCTCATCATATGGTAGCACATATATCATCATTCCATACCACAGGACAGCCATGGACATCTGAGAATAATGTACTAGCCGTGACCCTCTGTACATCTGTCTTGTGCAAACCTGTCACCACACAGTGGAGGCAAAGTTAAAGAATTGTGCTATTCATGACTTCAGAGACAGAAAGGAAGTAAAGAATGGATTTTTCTTTCAGATTTTCACATAATCCAAAAAAGCCCTGTGTGTGTTGGACGGGGAAATACTATTTCTCTGTGTTTCTTATGCTATAGGAATGCAGTTCTGACATGTCTTGGTTTTCAATCCAGGGTTGATATACTTCAGAAGTTTCCTTCATTCTTTTAAATGTCTGTTTAAGTTGTTCATGTGGAAGTGCTTAAATCCCTTAGAGCATCAGCCTTTCCTCTCATTGACCTTTCAAATCTTTCCCATTGTTCATTTAATCAATCTTGTATGTAGCTGCTTAATTTATCTTCCCTCATCTTACTCCTTTGCACAATAAATCTTCTGATCACCACTTCACATCCAGAATATGCTGGAAAGGCTCCAAGCTCAGCTGTGCTCCACTTTCCCATCCTCTGCATTGTCCCACTGACCCTTCACTGCTCACATATGCTGTCCTCCAAATCACCTATGTCGTCCATCCCATGCCTTCTGCTTATGCCAATCTCCAGTTTAACCTCCATCTAAAAAAATAATAATCCTACCATAGTTTTTGGTACATCTGTAATTCACTACCCACCCTTACATAAACAGTATTCTCTTCCTTCTCCAAGTTGCTGGGCTGTTGCCACATGATTTGATGACTTGTTTTCCCACTATGGGCTCCTGGAGGTCACAGTCCTCTTACATGGTATGAAGCGTAGCCTACTGTCTAGGATCTAAGAGCATGGAACCTACAGCCAGAGCATATGTGTTCAAGCATTGACTTTAGCATTTCCTCGTTCATGACCAGAACAAGTTCCTTGTTAAGTTCCTTCAGTTTTAGGCTTCTTATGAAATGGAGACTTTAAAAGCTTTGGGCTTCTCATTTTCTTATGAAATGGAAATGTTAAAAGCTACCTAACTTACAGGTGAAGGCTGAATGAGTTGATATTGTTAAATAAAACTACTTCTGCTAATTCTTTACAGTATAAGGGTCCACCATGTTTGTCAATGTCAGTGTTATTTGTATACATGCACAAACATAGTTCTTTGTAAGCAGATACCCAAAATAAGTCAAATAAATATCAAAAAATAAAATCAGGAAGCCTTTGAAGATGAATTCTTGGTTTTCTAAAAGAATTTCTCTAATATACTAGATGTTTTTGGTAAACCAATTTTGAGAAGATGGTGACTAATTAATTGTTTATATAACTAATGATTTACAAAATTTAAACTAGACTACACGCTGAGTGTTGTAGGCTCACACATATAATCTCATCATTTAGGAGGCTGCAACTAGACTATTGTCAACAGTTTGAGGTTAGCAAGGGCTGCAGTGTAAGACAATGTGCTCAGAACAAAGCTCAGAACAAAGTGGATACTTCAGGTAGATACTCTAGCTCATACTAACAAAAGTATCTGCCTTGTGGATAAAATAGTAGACTGCTTTCTATATCTTTAGGTTCCTGTGTTTATGGAGATGGGTTTCATAAGGAAGTCTGTGTGGAGAAACCAGGAGTCAATGTTCTCCTCACAATGTTGTTAATGATTCCATTTGGGTATTTACTAAGACCATGATTATATATTACCAGGCATTTTTTTTCTGATTTGTAAAGTGGTATATATACAATTAACACACATATATAAAGTTAAATCATTATCATATTTCAGTTAATTGCTTTTGCCAAAATAAGTACAGGCATGTGAAGCTAGGACTACACAGCTGAGCCCACACTTGCCCATGTGCTGTAGCAGAACAACAATAAAGGTTGCAGAGACATTATGTTGCCCAGTTAGCATTGTACTGCAATCAGTGGGACAGCAATCAGCCATGGTTATTACATCCTTCAAGTACACATCCTCTACGTGGAGGGATCAGTTCTGTAACCATAGTTCCCCTTACCCCCGCCTTTCTGATCTCATACACTCATTGTGATTGCTGTAAAATACTGAAGTACTACATTTCCCAGAATGCACTCTGTTCATCCTGCCCACCCCTCTTCTGCACAAACACAACCTCTTGTTTCCTCCAGTCAGGGTAAACTCTTACACATTTTCCAAGTTCCAGTTCATTTGCCACGTTTTTCCTTTATCAGATTTTTCTGAGCGTAGTTAAAAATGTCCAGATTTTGTTTCTACAGTTCTAAGACCTCTGTTTTTCTACTGCTACAATTACTTATTTACCCATCTGCTTCTTGATTTAATTCTAAGCCTCTCAGTGACTGAGATCTACTTCAATTCATCTGTCAGCTCATTGCATCTAGTACAAAGTAGGCATTTAATAAACACTATTACAGGAAGTGCCTAGGTAAACACCAATCATTTTTCTCATTGAAGATTAATAATTCTGCTATGTAAATTTCTTTATAGATTCAATAATTGTATCTTGACATAAACTAAATCTGTTTTAATTTTCATTTAAATAGCATGTTCATACAACATGGTCATAGATGCCCATTTTTATTTTTGAGAACATTTTCTTCTTTAATTTAAAATCTTCTCCAAATTACTTTGAGGTTAATTCCCTCCATCAAATGTCCTTATACTAATTAGAAAGTATTTATATATCCCCAACAGTCCATTGTGCTGGATTATCATCTTTTCCCTCCTTTCATGGGTGTAGCTGTTCATCCATTCATCCATCCGGTTAACAAGCTGTGCATTCTTACCGCCAACAATTGCTATTTAAGCACTATTGTCTGCTAGACGGTGAACTCAGAACTGAAGATACAAAGATGTAAATGAAAAGACTTGTCCTCGCAGAGCACATAGTCCACAGTAGGCAGGGAGGCCACAGCCAGAACCACAGCAAAAGACAGCAGGAGGTAAATGCTAACAGAAATGTGCAAAGTTCAGGGTGTGAGATCAAGGCAGCAAAGCAGGGATTCTTTGACAGTTTGTAAAGAAAGATTTAAAAACACTGCAAATGCCATACCTCTAAGTGTCTGAAGATACCCTCCTACCACCTCAGCTCGTTCTTCCGTGGACTCCAGCAAAGGCACAGCATCTGTGTCCCACCCTCTCCACAGTGTCTCCCAGTGTGTCAGTGGTCCTCTGGAAGCACTTGTACTTGAAAGCCAGAGAACCCCTTCCCCTTCAGGCAGCCTGAAGGGTGATGCAGACATGGGAGCTGAGCCTATCAGTGCTGGTATCAAGCAGCTGAGAAAGTTGTAGCCTGTGAGTCATGGCTCTTTTCATGTGTTTCCAGATCTGTGGGAGGAGAGGCCTTTGGCTGGTAGCGCCAGCCACGTAGCACCTGGGATGATCACTTGGGGAATGAACGCTGCTGGAGCCACTAGCAGAGGTACACAGTCCTCCCACCTTCCCGAAGTGTGCACATCCCCAGTGCCACCACCAGGCCATGCCTCAAAATAGTGTGAGAGCCAAAAGCCCACATTTTCAAAAAAAGGGACAAATAAATTAAGCTCTGCCACCCACTCCCCTTATGTGCAGCTCAGGGAAATCAAATGAAATAAACAAGCAAATTAGCAGCTGGTACGTGAGCTCCAGATCACGAATATTTTTCAAAGGCCCTGCCAACCAGTTCTTCCTGAATCAAATTTGTTCTTGTTGGGAAAGTAATAATTAACAACCATACTACTAAGATTAATGTCTAATATCTAGCGAAAGCTTACAGTGTACCAAATACCATGCTTAGTTTATGCACAGCCTCCTTAATTTTTATCAAATTCACCGTGTACCTTTTTCTTTCTCTCTTTCTCTCTTTCTTTCTTTCTCTCTTTCTCTTTCTTCCTTTCTCTCTCTCTCTCTCTCTCTCTCTCTCTCTCTCTCTCTCTCTCTCTCTTTCTGAAACAGGGTGTCTTTACATTAACCCTGGCTGGCCTGGAACTTGCTATGTAGGCCAAGCTGGCCTCGAGTTCACAGAGATCCTCTTGAGTGCTGGGATTAAAGGTGCACCACCATCACCCAGCCATGATGTATTTCTGTAATTAAGACTTTACCAGTGAATAGCCTGACACTCAAAAAGTCAGACTAATTTGTCAGAGTTTATATGTGGTAAGTAGAAGAAAGGCTCTGTGTTTGCTAGTATCTCAAGTGTTTAGCTCTGAATATACTTTCATTAAATTAAAGGAACATACTAATGTAAGATTGTGATGTTTCTGTAAGCTAAGAAAATAGCCCTCTTGATCCAGGGTCATTCTTCTTTGCTCTGTAACTGTAGGAAATAATTAAACAAACACACAAACAAAAATGTGGGAGTTTGAAGTTAATTAATGTTAAACGCATGGGAGAAAATAATTATTTATGCTGTTCCACTGTTTGCTTAACATATATATGCTTTTATAAGTGACACTTTTATGCAAAAGAAATTAGTTTAAAGCCATTTAGCACAACTTCAAGGGACTTTCTCACTTTTTAGAGGCAAATACTCCATCTGTACTTAATGTCCAGAGGATAACTAGCAAAGAAAGCTCAAATTCAGTAAACAAGTTAACTCACAAATTGGACATTTGTCATTTAAATTTATTAAATATTCTTAGCATCAACAGTGCATATAAATAGAATATGGTGGAGTAACTTCAGGATAATAAGGTAAAGACATCTAGAGGGGAGAAAATTTAAGTATGTTCTTCACTTTTAAATTTTTAAATTGTTTTTTGTTTGTTTGTTTGTTTTGAGACAGAATTTCTTTGTGTAGCCCTGGCTGTCCTGGAACTAACTTTGCAGACCAGGCTGACCTCAGACTCACAGAGATCTGCCTGCCTCTGCCTCCTGAGTGCTGGAATTAAAGGCTTACACCACCACCATCACCTGGCCATTTTTTAAAATTTTAATGAGAAATTTACTCAGCATCAGCCTTCTAAGAGGTCATAGTGGGTAGTAAGTAGTGCTGGGAAAAGCTTCTCTGCCTTAAACTGAAGGTTGAAGAAGAAAGTAAAATAGGGCTGTACAGATTCTAATGCATTCTCATGGTATTTGAGAGCACTGAAGAGGAGAGAAATGTCAAACAAGTCTCTGCTATAGCCTCCAAGTATGGCGTATTCCTTGGTAAACACTGTCATGATTTGCAATAATGGGTCACATTTCAGAACTTCTGAATTAGAGTATACAGTGTGACACAACACCCAGATAATTTGAAACCACAGTGCAGTTTGGTAACTCCCACCCAAAACATTCATCAGAGTCTCCTGTGCACTTGCTACACCTAGCAAGGGGTGATGCCAGGATGAACATTCCAGCATCCTTCTTCCCTCTGTGCATGTCAAAGACATGACGTTTACTGCCTTAGCCTTGGCAGGAAATGCCCTTACCTCTCAGGGGAGCTGTTTTAGCACCATAACTCTTGTCTCTGCTTGCCCACTGATTCAGTCATGTCCAGATTGGACACAGCCACAAGAAGAATCTTGTCATTTGGAAGACCAGAATGTGTTCCTCCCCTGCTAAAAGTATTTCAGGGGCCTTTCTTTGTACTGAGTGTAAAATTCAAGTATCAATCACTGTATTATGAAGTATCCATCTGTACCATTGTCTCACACATTGCTTATTCTCCTTCAAAGCACTGATCATGAACAGTTGCTCAGTCTCCATATCTTCACATGACTTCTCCTTCTGAAACCCTCCTGTAATCTCCATATAGAGATCTCCCTAATGACTCTTTTTCATTATTTTCTTTTTCATTCAATCATTTAATCAATCAAAGGTATTTATTTTCATAATTTCTGTAAAAATATAAAATTGTCTTGAATACCCAATATAATTGGTCCTTGTTAATCACATAAACTGACCACATGTTTCCTTGATTCTTGAAAAAGACTATTTCTTTCATACCAATTGATACTATCCTGTTCTTGAATTCAACAAATGTGGCTCTTCATTGTACTATTCACACCACTTAAATAGCTGTGAGAGTCTAATTCCAAGGCAAAAGGCACAGTAGTTATTTTTTTTTAAAGTTAAAGTTAATAACACTTGAAGAAAAAGAATGTCACAGACCTCTTTGGTAGTTTTCACCAAAGAACAGTGTCCCATTGGTATCTTGATTCCTAAGCCTCTGATAGCTAGCACTATTCCAAAAGCTCAGGACTAGCCTGAGCCCAAAACAGTTAAGTAGCAAGTCGCCAAAGGACTATACGAGATAATTCCATGTGAACCCTCAGAAGAAAGTATAGAACTTGAGTATTCCCTTATACAATGGGAAGCATTGCAACAGCAAACCAGGATTTAATCCTTTAGCTGTACCTAAATGAATGGTTTCTGGTATCCTTCACCAGAGATTATGCTTGTAGAAAGTCATGTGATTTTCTCACAAGGTATTGAGACTCATATTCCAGATATGGATGTAAAAACTAATTTCCTTAGCAAGTGTACCAGCCACAGCCATTAGATCCCTAACTTGAGAACTATGGACAAAAAAGAGCACTGCTTTCCTTCAGATATAAAACCTGGCCAACCGTAGAGGCTGGGTGTGGAAAGCCTCAAACTGGGAAAGCAGAGAAGACAGTGAGAACTGGAGCTCTCTGTCTGCCTGCCTGTCTCTCTGTCTGTCTGTCTCTGTCTATCTGTCTGTTATACAGATGTGTGTGTGCGCCTATGTTTGTGTGTGTGTTTGTATGTGTGTGTAGTATGCATGATATATACATACACACACATATATATGTACACACACACACACACACACACACACACACACACACACACACGAGAATAGGGGCATACTGGGGTTGAATGGAGGGTTTCCTAACTGCCAGGAAAGTGCAGTATCCTTCAGCTTCACCCCCAGTTCTCCATGCTCTTTCTTTCTTCCATAAATTCCGATCTGCATCAGTGATATGAACAAGTGCTATACTGGGGACAAACTCAACAAGCTCATCACATCCTTTTTCCTGTCTAGTGTGTATAACATGTCTTTCTCTGTCCTGCCAGTCAGCTCCCAAATAATGATATGGAGACTTCTTATTAATTGCCCTTAGCTTAGGCTTTTTTCTAATTAGCTCTTATAACTTAATCTAACCCATTTCTATTAGTCTACAAGCTGCTACATGGCTCGTGGCTTTTACCTCTCCTCCTACTTGTCCAGTTACATCTGCATCCAGCTGGTGACCGCTCCCCTTTCCTCTTCCTAGAGCTCTCTCTGTCCAGAAGTCCTGCCTATGCCACTGGCCTAGCTATTGTCTGTTTAGCTTTTTCATTAAACCAATCAGAGCGACATATCTTTACACAGTGTAATCAAATACTTGCAACAGTTATGTTTTTTTCTGCTGGTTTTGGTCCTTTGATTTCTATTCTTTACAATTCCAAACTTCTGAGAGCCTCTTTGCTTCTCAAAACTTCAATGCTCTGAAAGATCTCAAAAAGATGCTGAATGCTTCAGCCTAGGTATAATCTTAGATTTCAGATACATCACTCATGGTGTTCCCTCTACTGATTTCCTTCTTTGTTTCATAATTGAGCCTTTTCATATGGTTCTATATTGTTTCTTCCCCCAGATAGTAAGCTATATTAAAACTATGAAACAAATACACCAAACTTGAAGAAGCAGTGCACGGTGTTATAAAACAGAACAATTGTAAGTGATATTTTTAATGGGAAGTTAGTGGAGTGAAAAAATAATTTAAATAATATGAAAATATGGATAAACAACGAAGAAGGAGCATTTGAAGATAATGTATGGTGATTTTTTATTTGTGCTGAAATGTGATTTTATTTGTATGTTAATAAATAAAGTTGCCTGGAGATCAGAGGTCAAAGAGACCCATAAGCAGAGTCAGTTGGTGGTAGCACATGCCCTTAACTGATCACATGGCAAGCAGAGTCTCTGTGTGGTCAAGTAAACAGCCAAAGGTGGTGACATGAACCTTTAATCCCAGTACCAACCATAGAGACCTGGAGGTCTGTATAGACAGGCAGTGACAAGGAAGTCATGTGGCTGGGTTTAGAGCCAAGGAGAAGGCAGAACAGAAAGGCAATAAAAAGACAAGTCAGACAGCAAGAAGTTCTCTCCCTCTGGGGAAGTTACTTCTGGTGGTAAGCTAAAGCTAGTCATGGCTATTGTTCTGATCTCTTTGGCTATTTCTTCTCTATCTGGCTCTGTGTTTCTTATTTACTAAGACTGTTTAGATGTAAAGCAAAGGATAACCAGACTGCAACTCACAACTCCAGGGAGGCTACCCAGTAAAGAGGATCCTAAGAAAGACACAGGAATCACCCAACAACAGAGAAATGGATGAGATCTACATGAGCAAACTGGACATGAGGGGGGTAATGGAGGGCAAGGGTCAGGGGGAAGGAAAGCTTAGGGGAGTAGGAGGTCCCAGCTGGATCAGGAACAGAATAGGAGAACAAAGAAAGAGATACCATGATAAATGAATACCTCACAGGAATAGAAAGAAACAGAGTGCTAGAGAGGTCCCCAGAAATCCACAAATATACTTCCACAATAGACTACTGGCAATGGTTGAGAGAAACCCTGAGTTGACCTACTCTGGTGATCTGATGGCCAAACACTCTAACTGTCATGATAGAACTCTCATCCAGTGACTGATGGAAGTAGATGCAGAGATCCACGGCCAAGCCCCAGGTGGAGCTCCAGGAGTCTAATCAGCAAGAGAGAGGAGGGAATATATGAGCAAGATATTGAGAACATGATTGGAAAAATCACAGGGACAAATAGCCAAACTAGTGGAAACACATGAACTATGAACCAATAGTCGAGGAGCCCCCTTGGAACTGGATCAGGCCCTTTGGAAAAGTGAGAGAGTTGACTAGCTTGAATTATTTAGGAGGCCCCCAGGCAGTGGGACCAGGACCTGTCCTTAGTGCATGAGCTGGCTTTTTGGAACCTAAGACCTATGCTGAGACACGTTGCTCAGCCTTGGTGTAGGGAGGAGAGGACTAGACCTGCCTCACCTGAATCTACTAGGCTGAGCTGAATCCCCAGGGGAGACCTTGCCCAGGGGCAGATTAGGGTATAAGGTAGAGGGGTGGGAGGAGGGAGTATAGGAGAATCTGTGGCTGATATGTAAAATTAAATTAATTATAAAAATAAAATTAAAAAAAAGAAAGAAAGCAGGCTGTGTGAGCCAGGGGAAGTCAGTAAGCAGCACCCCTCCATGTTCTTTCCCTGTTTGAGTTCTTGTCCTGACTTCCTTTGATGATGAACAATGATATGAAAGTCTAAGCCAAATAAATGCATTCCTCCCCCCACCAAAAAAAATTGTCTATAATAATGTAAAAGTAATGTATGGAAAATACTAATTTACTCATGGTAAAACATTTCTTCTCATGTGTAAATGTCCCAAACTTCAATACAGATTGGAATAAATTGTCAATAATATAAGTCAGTGATGACAAATACCCTTTATTCTAACAAGTTGTCTTCATATATTCAAAAGAATAATTTATGCTTTCAGAGTTACAACAAATTAAAACAAGGTAAAAGAGAAACATAGATATGAAAAGGACCCCAAAATATCATGGGGTCATTAATTTAAGTTCCTATATATAAGTTCAGGGGACTACTGATGAGGTCATTGGGTCATCTGGAGGTCATCTTTGTGTGAATATTTTATAAATGGCTACATTCCAATTCATTGCAATTTTGACAACACCTTTATGCTCTTCTTTAGTGCTGAGGGCTCTGAATGGATGGAAAACATTTTAAAATATTACATCAAGGTGGCCTGGATATATGTAATGCCATTGAGTTGCATACATCTTTAGTTGTAAATACATGTGGTATGTTACCCATTTCCTTGATGGTACAGTAGATGTAATTCTGAAACAGCTTAATTATTTTATTTTTCTGAGGCAATTGAGGAATTTCAATGTGTCATCCCAGAGCCCAGGTTTCTACAGTGACTTTTTTGTCTTATAACTGCAAAACATCTAAGTTCCTCTAGTAGTTTCTTAGCCACCACTAAATGATCCTTCTCCAATCTGTTTCAGGCTATAATATAAAACACTAGTATTTATTCCCTTATGTAACAACAACCATGCCACTTATACACTTACTGAATTAGCAGCACTAATTGCAAACAATGTAATCTTTAGTATAGTTATGTTCAAAAGTTCTTTTCAATTAATTCCATTCAAATGTACAAACTCCTGAACCAAACTGTAAACTCTGAAAATGAGCTGTTATATTTAATTTTAATTTCTTCTGAGAACAAGCAGTATAACCCAACAAGAGGGAAGGTAAAAGCAGATATATGTACAACATAGGCTAATATTTCCACACACCAAATCACACTATAGAGGACATGCTATGCCAACAGGAAGAGAACTTTATCTTTACAAATTAATAAAGCAGGCAGTTTCATAATCCTTGCAAGGAAGTTAGCACTTTCAATGTTTTAATATAGTGTTCAAATGTGAATATTCAGCTCTTAAAATATGAAGAAAACAAGTCCTCTAACCATTCAATGGCCAATTGACAAAGCATTTCTACTGTGATAAATTCCATTTGCATATTCCTTATCTTATCAAGCCATTGATTGATTTACCAATATACAAACCAAAGGATTGCTAGATACTGTTACACATGTTTTCATTGAAACAATTAGTGATGCCACCACTTTCCAGGTACTTAATTAAGAGTGAGATAAAAATCAGTGCCTGACGGTAAGATGTATAAGTTCTAGTGAGTAAGGGTAAAACAACTTTGCACAGCAGCTAGTACAGAGAAAAGGAGGTCCAAACCATTCAGCTTTCTAAGTGAATTATGGCATCCTAGGTGCACACAGCAAAAGTTACATTCATTTGATATAATCTGGAATTAAGTAGCTCTGCTATGTGACTAGCATTTTGCATTGAGATATTCACACACTGGTTTCTGGATTTCTCAATGCAAAATGCTTTCTTGAATCTGTAACTGTCTCCAAATAGGGAGCAACATGTATGTAGTCAGGGGAAGGTGACTTTTCTATTGATCTTTATAACACAACCATTGGGAAAACTTCATGTTCAGCCTGGAGTCCCATGCAAATCAGAGTTCTGATTAAATTTTACACAGCAGGCCAGACATAGACTCACCAGGGTAGAATATGATTACACTTGACACCTAGAATGATATTCAATGCAATTGCTTTCTGATTAATTAAAAGCCATGGTTTGAAACAGGTATTTCTAAGATACAAGTCATTCAGTATTAAATGAATCATATTGACAAGGGTAAGTTATAGGTCATATCTCATGGGAAAGACACAACTATCACTCATGGGAGAGTGATGATCCGAATTCGGGACAAACAAAATCAGACTGTAATTTACTGCCTTTTTCTGGACAGTAATGGTGGAAGGTCTCCAAATCCTGATTAAGAATTCTGTTTGATGAAAGATGAGATGGAAAAAAACACTACCTTTTCTGATGGAGAGGCATGCTATTATTTTGCTACACTTTCACACCTGGAAATAAACATTGCTTTTCAAATAAAAAGTAGTCAAAGTTAGCTTGTACACTATCCTATTATAACTGTGCTCCCTTTACTTATGTAATGTCATATTTTCACATCTAAATTTCAATAACTATATCCTGGAGATATTCAGGATTATGATAGGAAACTTAGGAAGCAGTGAGTCATTCAGTCCCAACTTCAGAGTTTAAATTTACAATTTTTCACTTTCTCAATGATGTGAAAAGCAATATCAATTCAGTAGAATAGAAATGATGCTCAGAATTTTTTTAGCATTTATTTATTTCATGTGCACATATTTGTTTGTATGTGCATGTGTGCATGCAGGCATGCACACGTGTGTGTACGTATGTGTGTGTGTACATGTGTGTGTGTGTATGTGTGTGAGTGAAACAGAGAACAAATTATGAGAGTTGGTTCTTTCCTTCTACCATGTAGATCATAGGTCACAATTTTTGGAAGAAAGCACCTTTATTCATTAAACTATTTAGCTGGCCCAAGAATTTTTGAGTTTGGATGCTTTCCCAGGCTATGGACACATAATACAGTACTCTCTGGAGATCCCTGGCAGCAGTAGATAGCTTCAGCTCCCAGTTAGCCAGGTGGCCATAAGAGAAAATACCCAATACTGTACAGTGTACTGTTGCTAAGCTTTGATGTTCAATAGGAGAGGTATATGAAATACCTTAATATCTTTCAGCTTGCATTATAAGTGAAGGGACATCTATACCAGTTATCAGAATTCTTGGTTAGGAAATTCTGCTTGCTTTTTTCCATGCCTACATTTGCAATTGTTTAACAGTGAAACTTATTTTTGCTCTATATTGCTCTTATATATTCACATTGCACACTCATTACAGTGTGAGTGTGTGTGTGTGTGTGTGTGTGTGTGTGTGTGTGTGTGTGTGTGTGAATGCTAGGTGGGGGGTTAATCTAGCTGCTTGCATGCCCATTTCAACACTGAGATATATACCTCAGCCTGCACTATGTACCATTCTACTTATAACAAAACTTCCAGAAACTAATTGAATGTGTTCAATCATTAGGATAGATTGCTTTTGTGATACCTGTGTGCTATTCATTATACTTTCTTGCTTTAGCTGCCAAGTTAGGACAACTGGTGTGAAAGAACAGTGAAATATTAGGTATACTTAAGTCATGGAGTGATGATAGCAAACTTATTCACAGATATAATTCACATTGTAGGGTTTTATTATTTAAGGTTTTCAACTAGCTGTCTAGAAAGGGGATACATATATGATATTGGTTATGTTAAATTCAAGCAGAATATATAAAAAAGTTCACTGATCTTTAAAGTCTAGCTTAGTTTCAGTCACATGGAGTCAGCAAAGGCAATTAAAATGAAAACTTTTCTATCAGTCTTTTCAAACAAATTTAATTGCTCATGTAAATTCTGTCGGTTTTATAAAATCACGTTTTGAGTCTCATGGATACCTTCTGCAGTATTTTCATACAGGAGATGGATTTTGTTTTCAGTGTTGATCATTTACATCATATTTTCCAGCCTACAATATTTTTTACTTGACTTTCTAGAACCTACTGTTCTTTTCTCACATCCCATAATGGCATTTCAGTTAAGTAAAGACAACAAGGAGACTAGGATTTGATTTCTAGTCATCAAAATTGATGAAGAATTATATGAGTTAATCTTGATATGACTGAGAAGAAAAGGCATATGTTCATTTATATGTGCCAGATCTGAGCTATAAATGTTCTGGGAGAGCAAAGATGAAGAGGAACTGCTCCTGCTTTAGAGGACTCACTTGCTAGTGAGAGAAAGGGAAGTAGTAGACATTGTTCTAGTGGGCAAAAAAGAAGAACTTTCAATCACAGCAAGGGAGGACAAAGAGTGTGTAGGAACAGAGGCAGCAATTAAGGAAGATGCAAAAAATCTATGAGCATCAAGAGATGAAATGTTTTATCACATAAACTTGTTTCACAGCATTCAGATTTAAACATTTTACCCTGCAGGGTATGAAAATGATTTTAATGTGGGCTTTGAACAGATGATCAACAAACCTGAAGTCATGGAGAGGTAGTAAAAGATCATTACTAGAAAGAAAGTTGTCTCTGTTTCTTTCTCTGTGTCTCTGTCTTTCTCTGTCTCTCTGTGACTGTGTCTGTTTCTCTCTGTCTCTGTCTCTGTCTCGCTGTCTCTCTGTCTCTCTCTCTCATACACACACTTTATGAATCATCTTCTGTTGACTATAATTTTTGCTAAATCCTTCCACTAAGAGTCACATCCTGGTATCTGGATGGTCTTCTAGATAGGAAAATTAATTTTAAAGGCAGAAACTGTCAAATGAATTTAGGTGATAAAATATGGTGTCCATATTATGGTTGTGGCCCTGAAGATTGAGAAGAGCACACAGATTACAAAAGAAATGTAAAAAACAGACAGGCAGAGAGACAGCAAGGTTCTCAGGTAGGTAAATTCTTAAAGAGAGGTGACATGTCACTTTTGTCCAAGTTAATTCTGAAGATTTAATACCAACAATAGAATTTAGTTTATTTTAGGCTTCCAGAATCTGATACAATATATGGTATTGATATACTGAATGACCAAAGCCTCTTCTTGGTTCCGTGAGTGGCAGCATCTAAACTATAGCTGTAGCAACAGCAGCAGAAACTTAGTTATTGGTGGAAGGGGGTGTGTTTGAGGCCTATAATGAAGTCTTTCTGAAGGCATAATTTCCCATGGTAAGAACTGGCATATACTCACATCTCATGACTTAGTATAAAGTCTGAGTAAAAAGATGAGGTGTCTAAATCCACAGCTTCTCACCCAAGTCTCGTGGTTGCACTCTTCCGGGTGCCTCTCGTAACTCAACTCAGATATTTCTTCTGACCAATTCCCAAACTTCAGTTAGATTTTCTGCTCAAATATATCCTACCATTCTCAATGACTGGGCCTTTTTTTTTTATCTATTTGTTGGGTAGATTACAACATAAATAATTTGCAAAAGCTAAGCTTACTTATTTAAGTTTCCTGAAGTACATTGTTCTACATATATCCTGGTAATCAAACATTTCAATTAATCTATAGCAAACAGATTCAGAATTCCCATCTAGAATCTTTACCCTGACATGTCTTGACCTCCCAAATCTTGCTCACAAATATATTTTGTTCTATACCTGCCTTTAAAAATTCTCCCATACAATCAAAAATGTATCCAGCTTTTCTCTCCTAAACCAGACACTTTCTTTTCTGCCTCTGCTCTAACTATATTCTTGCCTAGACATCCTACAGTTTCTTTGCTATTCATATGATTTATTACACCTGCATTAAGGTCCAGCTGTGGACCCCCAACCTTCACAAAAATTTTATGCAAGCTCCAGCCCATCATCACACCTTTCTTAAATCTAATTAGCTGTTGCTTTCTACCCTGATTGGCAGAATTAGTAATGCCTTTTTATAATGTGACGCGTGCATTCAAACTGTTATTGGCATCATAAGTTCTTAAAAATAAAGTTAATATTTAAGATAAAACTTGTCTTGAGTCTATTTGTAAGAAAAATCGGCAGATTGAAGCTGTTACCCATGGCCTAGAGTCTATGTAACAATGCTCAGTAAAATGCCTTGATGGTGCTCATGATTCAGCTGACACAATTGGCTTTGGTTGAGGAACTAGCCTGTACCTGGACACATAAAATGCAGCCTGCATATTGAATTCTATGGGTAAGATTGTGAAAGCCATGAAACAGAGGTAGAAGGATTGATGCAAGTTCAATGTCAGCCTAGGTTTCATAGTAAATTTAAGGCTAGTTTGGACTACATCACCAGACCATGTCTCTAAATACTAAGAAGCGAAAATTATGGAAGTAGAGCTTCCCTCTCAAGGGAATTCCTTCTGGAAAAAAACTCAATCTATACAGACTGCTGAAAATGATTATCTCTCTGTGTTCAAAAGTAGAGAGAGTAGAAAGCATTGTCTTGGATTTTCTTTAATATAAAAGAAAATTGTAAGTTCATTGGCACCTTTCATATCTCAAGGGAGGCTATGCTACTTGGGTGATAGTTGGCTTAGATTTAAACATAGGAAGCCCAAAGCAAAACATATCAGTATGTTTACAGGTGGGAATGTTAGAGGAAAGACGAGAGGCTCTAGAAGTGGAGGGGAGGAAAGGAGAGAAGAAAAGTGAGAAGGAAAGAGGAGGGGTGAGTTAATGGCAGCACCAGAAGAGAAAGTGTATCTGGCCAGTTCGCACCATGAACACAGGTGGTTGTTGACAGTACCATCAGCAAACATGTGTTGATAATCACTGTGCATTACATTCCTAGTAATAATGGGCCTTCACACAAAAGAAGCCTATCCCCCCAACACTTAAAAGCAAAGCACTGCATACACACACACACACACACACACACACACACACACACACACACACACACTTGCATAAGCAGACATGCAAATATACACATAAACAGAAGCAGCAAGTTAGACAGCATTTTATCAATTATCATGTAAAAAAGAAAACTGTAAGCATATATATTGGAAAAGGGATTGGATTGTAAGTTTAAAACTTGAAAACCAAAATGATATGAAACCTCATATGTTTCTTTAAAGAGCAGATCTTTGGAGACAAATCCTCATATGAACTGTGTGCCTTGGTAATGTATTATTCTATTATGCAGCTTCTTCATCATGACAAGGGCTATAGCTATGCCTACATTGCAAGGCAAATATAGATTTACACAGAACTAATATTTAATTTTTGGTGTTTATCATTATTGTTTCATTACCATGTTAGATTCAATGGAAAAAGACGTGATTTATTCAGTCTGGTTATTGTCCCTTCCATATTTCTGCAGAAGAGACTCTGTAAAGATTTTCAGCTGCCATATGACAATTTCTTGTTAAACCTCAATGAATAAATCCTTTCTAATGAAATGTTTAATTTTCTCACTCAGTGATTTCCTACCCCTCAGTCCAAAACCTCTTGCACATATTTTATCAGACCAGTAGCCTCTGGCGTGGCTGCTTGGTTTTTAATCCATTCAACACCACCCCTTTTTCATAAGCATGACCAGTTCCTCACCAATATCAGCTCCTTCTGCCCTCACGGGGGGCATAGTAAGCTTCTAAGAGAAGATGAGTGACTGTCCAGTCTTGGTTTGTCACGGACACACATTTTCCAACCCTAGAAGGTCTACTGACTCAGTTCTGGTTAATCTACTCTTCACCTCCCAATACCATTGTCTGATCTACAGTTTCCTGGTATCCTTGGTAATGTAGATATGTCCACTAAGAAGAGTGGAGCTGCATACTACGGAGTCCACAATGCTCTGGCCAGCTGCTTGGGCAATTATCTTTGATATATTTTCATTGTTCTCCTAGTACTGTCTTAGCTAACACATGAAATTAATCATGAAAGCTACTTTTAACATATTATTTGTCCACAATGAATGCAGTTTTAATTTTAACTTTTTATTTCAAATTTAGTAACAGTTTTCTTCTATATTTAGAAAAAAACAGAGGCATCTTTATAGATCTGGCTTGATAGAGATCAGAGACTCCAAATGCAGTCTCTATGTACATACGTTAGACTTGTATTTCTGGATCAGAGAATTATAGAACAGGCCCATAAGCTGTGTTGTTACTGTATGGTTGTGTTAACATTTCATTTAGACAGTTTCAATGTGTCTTATTGACTGTAAACACTAATTTGGTAAGAAAAAGCATCCTTATAATCTTTAATTGTAAACAAAATGATATTATAATCCCCCAGAAATATGATTATAATATGAATAATATGTTGTTAAGCAACACTACATCAAAGCTATAACCATAACCAAGACTTATGAAACTACTACCTCTTCAGTAGGAAGCTTATAGAACTCGACAAAGATTTCTTCAAAGAGCCCAGAACTTAAAAGTGAATGATAACAATAATGACTACAAAACATTAACAACAACAAACACTAACTAAGCATTTACAACAAAAAGCTCACTCTTTGACCATTTCATTTACTTCCAGATACAAGTGGTAAAATATCCTGCCAACCAACAAGGGAGAGGTATGCTGTCTACTGCTTAAAAAAAAAGCCAAAACCCAAAACAAAACAACAACAATACAAAGACGGCTTTGAACATTCAGTCAGTCATGGACACATCTGGTGAATATATATGTGGCTCTGGAACTGGGTATTAAGGAAGAGTGTGGCAGGCTCCAGTCTTGAGAATCTGCATTTCAAGGAATAATATCAATATTTTTCTAACTGTATATTTAGAGTAAAGCTGTTTACTGGGACTGTCAGAGAATGTGCCTAAAAATAGACACAAATACCCTGACTCTGGTATATTTGAGAGGAGCTTTGCAGCTGTGGTAATTTCCAATTAAATGGCTGGAGTGAATGTGATGTTGCAAGGTGTGAAGTTCCTCTGCTCGAGGTGTTAATGTGTCCTGGCTCATTGAGGATTATATGAAGACAGTATAGACTGATAGTGACCTTTCTGTGCTGTGCATTTTCATCCTTCCCCCCCCATGACTTTCACAGCATTCATGTGTTCCTTATTATTTTCTCCAAATGCTCATTGTGGTAGGAAGGATGTGATGGTTTCAGCAGAATTACTTAATTAGGTTTAAGTAAGCAGTACATGCTAAGTAGGGTAGGTTTGCTTTCTGGACATAAAAATGTGCCTGCCATGCATGCTGGACTCCCGAGGAATGAAACACAGTGATTGATGCGATGATAAAGCGATGAAGGGAAGGATAATGCTGGAGAGATAAAAGTCTCAAAGGGAAAATAAAGTAGGTAGCAGCTGCCCCCATCTTAATTGAAGCATAAATTTCAAACAGAGGATCTGAGGTTAAATTTCAAGCACATACTCAGAGTTTGTGTGCCTCTGTGCATCCATGCCCATGAGTGTGCTGTAAACAAGATAGTCAAAATCTCACCTTTTGTGTAAAGAATTTTAAAACTATTCCTAAACATGTAAAAAGTTGGAGATGTAGGATTATATCAACTGTCAGGGAAAGATATTCATTTAGTTAGCATTTGACAGGATAGGAGAGCCATTGGTAGACAAGAAACATTTTTGGCTGTGGTGATGCAGTTGGCTATTATATACACAGTTTCTGTAGCAAAGTATTTGAACATCCTTTGTTTTTGTTTTTGTTTTTTCCTTTCTACACACACTTTTCATGCTTCCACTATATCCTCTGCCAGGATATATTTGAAAGAGTAAGTTGGGTTGTACTAACAGCATTAATTTTTCTTTTTCTTTTACTATATATACAAAAGCCTTAAGCCCAGCCACTACCTATGTGCCAAGTCTTCCATCTCATTCTGTGCCCCAGAGTCAAGTGTCCATTCTTCAGACATGATGCTCCATTTCAACACTATGTTGGGATAGTCAGACAATGTAATGAGACTATTGTGCTTTCACATCTATTTGTCATCCATTAAAATTCTTCCCACTCTAGTTAGGAAGCTAACATATGTCTTTCATTTTCAAACCCTTTTAGCAACCCTGTATGTTTAATAGTCCTGCTGTGGGATAATCTTTTGTACACTGTGAAGATGTGTCTTTGCCATGGTGTCTTCTTATTGGTTTAATAAAGAGCTGAAAGGGCAAGAGCTAGACAGGAGAGAATAGGCAGGTCTTCTGGGGAGAGAGAGGAACTCGGGATGAATATAGGCTTGTGAGAGATGCCAGGGAGACTCAGAACAAGTCAGACATATTGAATGGGAGAGAGGTAAAAGCCACATGGTAAAATGTAGATTAATAGAAACAGGTTAATTTAAATTATAAGAGCTAGTTGGGAATAAGCCTAAGCTAAAGGCCAAACTTTCATAATTAATAGTAAGTCTCCATGTCATTACTTGGGTGCTGGTGGCTAACAAGAAAGTCCATTCAACTATACAATATATGGACAAACTTTTCACTAATGGTTTTAACATAGTTTTTCAAAATGAGCTTTCGTGTGTCTTAATGCATTTTGGACGGTCTGTCTATTTTTTGGAGAAAGAAATTGCTTAATGAAAAAGGAAGAGAGGGTTATAATTTATCCTGTCTATATATTGTTGCATATACGTTAGGAATTCCAGGAATGTTCGAAAGCCATTGAATGTCATCAGAAAGCATTTAAGTTCGTGTAATATTTTTCATCCTAGACTAACTGCTCCACTAAACTTTTCAAGATTGTATTTTGGAAGGTCTCAGAATGTGAAGCAATGGAATGGGTGTGAGAACAGACGCGCTGCATACAGAAGGAACCCAAATGTTTTTCAAGAACTGCCTTGGGGACTCCATATCCCACTACATGGGGTAAACTATTATTAGAAGTATTTTGGAAAACAATCTCGCCTTTCATACCCCATCTTTGTAGTTTAATATTGCTTCTATGTTCAAACATATAGTAATATAATCCTGAGCTAGGCAAACCTTTCCTTCAAGAATGCTTCCAGAAAAAAAATGTTTCTAAGCTTACAACTCATGCAAAATCTCATGGCTTTGTTAGAAACTTTTTAGAAATAGAACTTGAAAGACTTGAAACTTTTTTGTTTTCATCCCTACCACATTTCCTTCCCCTCTTTTGTCTCTGCCCAGTCCCTCCTTCTCAACTCCCTCTTGACCCCCCATCCACTCTCCTCTTTTTCTATTCAGAAAATGGCAGACCTTCCATAGATATCAACAAAAGCAAGGCATATCAATTTGTGGTGAGACAAGGCACCTAGCCCCATAATAAGACTAGATAAGGCAAGCCAGTGTGAGGAATAGGGCCCCAAATGCTGGCAAAAGCGTCAGAGACAGCCCCTGCTTCCACTTTTAGGAGTCCCACAAGAGGATCAAGCTACACAACTGTAACATATATGCAGAGGGCCAAGGTCAGTCCCATGAGGGTTCCCTGGTTGTCTGTATAGTCTCGGTGAGTCCCTATGAGCCCAGGTTAATTGATTATGTAGGTTTTTTTAGAGTGTCCTTGACCCCTCTGGCTCCTAGGAAAAAAATCATTCTGAATGAGGTAACCCAGATCCAGAAAGATAAACATGATTGTCATCAGAGAGGCTTCATCCAGCAACTGATAGAAACAGATGCAGAAACCCATAGCCAAACATTAGGTCAAGCTCAGACCATTTTTTTTTTTTAAAAAAAAAAAATAGTAAGCTATATCACAATAAAATCAGGTAACTGCCATTCAGACAGCAGATAACAAAAAGAATATAATACTAATGTAAATGATAAAATGGCAATGTATGTATCTTCTTTTCATTGTAAACATAGTTCATTTTAGCTGAAAATGTGTCCTAGAGGATAGCTATCAACACTATTTTCATCCACTACTGAGGAAGTCCTAGCTCTTTGTGCTGTAACTAACAAAATTTACTTCAAAGGACTGTGGCAAGGGAAGCTGCTTCCTTATACTACTTGGATCAAATTGCTTCCTGCACCTTTTCCCCCAAACTAATGACTTTCACAATTCAGAGACAAAATAGCCTACAGAATCAAAGTAAACTTTACAAACAAATAGTGGTCTCTACCTTTGTAGAAAGCTAATGACTAATTGTGCTGTCACGTGAGCATTTTTCTTGGAAACAGACAAACTTATTCCCCTTTCAATACTCTCCTTTACAACTTTGAAACTTTGATATTAATTCTATTTGTTGCAAATACTAAAATAAACACAATTAGGATAAATATTACTCCATATTAATCAAAAGCAAGCTTAAAAACCAGAGAATCTAACATGCAAGGATTACAATAAAGTCTAACCCAATCATGGTTAATAATTAGCAGTTTCCAGAGTGAAATAGAAAATTTTGATAAGGATTGAATGAAAGTGTTATAAGGCTGGATTGATCTTTATCCCAGTAATGAATCTGGCATTTTGATCTATTATAGACCCGTAAAACTTCAAAATATGGATGACACACTGTGGCATTGCAAAGAAATAAGGTGTCCATTAGCTCAGGCTGTCAGATGAAAGTTTCTGCCATGTTTTTTGGCAATCCACAGAATTTCCACAAAGTTTGGAATCTATGAGATTGTGATTTTTTTTGCATGCATGATTGGTATCATCATGTTGATAAATGGTTAGGAAGGTATTCTTGTTATATTTTTATAATTAATTTATTGCTGACACCTTGGGAGTCCTACTTAACATTCAAAAGATTGTTAGACTATAATGTGTCATTCTCTAATATATAATGTGCAAGATATCATGAACGCCTAATTTCCATGCAAATATGTTAGATTCTAATGTACTTTATATACATACAGTATATTGACAAAACGGCATCATTCTTTTTCAGAAAATAAAAAGGCCTTTTCTGCAAAATGCTTAAAAAACTCGAATATTCATATGATACAATTAACCCATCCCATTGTTTTCTACATTAAAAAATTGTTCCTATGCTGTCTGTGTCCATACTTGAATTTATAGAAAACTTCATTTTCCAACATATTAAATAAAAGGAAGCATTAAATACAAGTCAAAGAGAATGTGGCTTGCAAAGGTAAATCATTTAAAATGTATTTTAGAGTGAAAAAGAGTCAATGGGAAAAATAATGTCTGCTCATGGGTAATAGTTAAAAGTTTCCAGAGTGAAACCCAAAAATTAAGTAAGATTTGAATGAATTTCTTTGTATATATTCTTTGAACCAAACCAATCTGAGTATGCATTATCATTTTAGGTACTACATGAATAAAATTCAGAACAATAAATACTTTCAAAGAAATAAATGCAAGAAGGATGGTATAATGTTCTGAATTGAAGCAAGCATGAAGAATATTTATAGGATCACATACAATGAAATCATATTCATGTTTTTATGTTGTATATAATATAAATATGTCAAGTCAACACTTTCCCCACTGCACCCTGAAAAGTATGATTGCTGATGTCATTAGAGTTCAGAATAACTGCTTACAGAGGAAATCTCTATCACCTGTAAGTTTTGACTATTACATTAAATTAAAATCTAGAGTATATTCACACATGCTTAATGTACACCTTAAAATAGATCCATGCTTCCCTTGAGAGAAAAAGTCTCAATTCTTACTGTATACATTGTAAAGCAAAGAAGTCTCATTCTTCAACAACCTCTTCAGTGGACTTAGAAAACAAATAGCAAAGCTATACATTATTCAGTACCTCCTGGAAGCATACCAAAGCCCTTGGAGCAAGTGATGAATGAGCAGATGTCTCCCTTATGCCTTACCTGGTTTGCTCTTTTTGAAAAATCCAACCCCTGCTGTCTACCACACAAAGCTCATGGCCACTGGGTGAAATCCAAACTGAGTTGTTGATCATGATACTTCCAGCATGTCACAGATAGCAGCATCTCTCAAAGTCCCACAAGCCAACTTCTTGAAACATGCCTGCAACAAACAAGACATTTCTTCATTATAATTGAAAAATGGTGAGCCACATCCTAGGACTAGGGGCCTTCACTACTCAATCAATAAGGGAATTATAAAGTACTGTGTAAGGTACTATAAAATGCTGCTCAGGATGCTGAGAAACACAAAGCTGGAAGGCTGAAGTGTGTCCTTCTCAGAAAGTGTTTGTGCAGAGCACATTTTTCTTTTCATGCTTTCACTCACCTGCTCAGTCTACAAGTATTAATAAATGCTATTAATATTAAAACACTCATATTATTAAATATACTTCAATCTTCATGTAACTGACCACCTCCAGAAAAATCAGAAAAATCAATTTTTCTGATTCCACCCATAACACTTTCAAAGTAATTGAGCACTGAGATATCACAGAGAAAAACCTATCAGCAGCAACAGCAGAATTCACATGATGATATGGACCAAACATAGCATATTTTGTGAGTTCTGACATCCCACATAAAGTCAGTATTTCTAGTAGAAAAATTAGGTCACCTTTTTAACAAAATGTGTGAGAAACAACCTTGAGTGGAAAATGTGAAGTATTATTATAAATTCAGCAGCCCCCACTCTCCATGTTAAGATACAGATGGCAAGATTATAAAGAGAATGGATACTCCGAGATCAGCTGCTCCCTGAGACACAAACTCTACCAACCCGAAATATACTGGAGTTAGTGTCTCTACACAAAGGGATGGCTGGAGCATACGAAAGCAATCATATAACTGTATGGGAGCAATAAATCACACATTTAATGATCCAGTCATTAGAGTCCACATAGATACATATGTTGTTTAAACTTTGCAGATATTTCTGACATCCATTGATGGAGAAAATTCCTAAGCACAATCACCAGCTTTTCCTGTGCTGATGCCTGCCACACAAACAACTGAGTTCACTAGGAATGCAGAAAGGGATAGGGAGGGCTAGTTGGTGGTCTTTCCAGAGGAATCTCTAAGGACAGATACCTTTGTTTTTAAAATCTACAACCATACCATCTATGTATCTACATCTCTATCTATCTATCTAATTATTATTTTCCTACTAATTCCATTGGGACATTCCTTTGAACGGTTATGTTGGACAGGCTCAGGGACACAGGTGTAAAACCTGATTTTAACAAGTCACAATATCACCGTGTACCTGCAGTTAGAGCTCAATTGTTCCCATAAGGCCACATGGAAACTTCATTCAAAGTCTCAACAGTGAGATAGTGACTGTCCCATTTCAGCAGGGATGGTAAGAGAACAAGGATCCAAAGTCCAGTCCAACTCATGCCTCATTAAAGTCTAATATTTCAGAATGCCTTTTAGAAAAACAGAGTTGTGTATATGGATAATGGATAATAAATGTTCATGCTTCAATTTAAAACGAGTATTTTACCTTGATACTGGCTCTCTCTCTCTCTCTCTCTCTCTCTCTCTCTCTCTCTCTCTCTCTCTCTCTCTCTCTCTCTCTCTCTCACACACACACACACACACACACAGAGGACTTGAAATTCCCAATCTGTCAATTCAAGCTCTGATATTTATTAACCTACAACCTTAGTTAGGTTGTAGATGAAAATTATTTTTATTCATGCCAAATATTTCTACTTATCTTCTTTGAGAATGCTCATAAAATGATCAAATCAATAATCTTATAACAGAAACTAATGTTCATAAGTGATACTCTTTTTAGTTTTGTGACAGCCATGTGGGATAACATGAAGGAATGGACACTTAAAACTAAGGCCATTTGTGGGATTGTATGGGAACCTACCACAGTAGAAGCTTCTTAAAATCTGGTGGACAGATAACAGTGAAGCAATTTACAAGCATAATTTTCAAGCTACACAAATGGCTTTGAAGTGAGGAATTTCCAAGAGCTACCTGCTTTGGAAACAGCCATCTGTGACTTGGTACTGATTCTCACATGTTGGCACAGTCTCTTGTTATAAAAAGGTAAAAATAACATAATTTGCTTTTAATGTTGTTTTATTTTATTTAAAAAAGGAATATTATTGATCAATTCTCAGAAGGGGGTGTTTTTGTAGTTCCTTTTCATTGACTATTGGTTACTGATTTATTGAAAATTATTCATTTACTCTACTTTGTATTAAAGACAGATTTTTATAAAATATATTCTAATCAGTTTCTCCTCTGGCAATTCCTCCAACAGCCTCACCACCATCCCATCCACCGATAGCCACACCTTTTTCTCTCTCACTAGAAAACAAACAGGCATTTAAAATAAAATAAATAGCCAGGCACATATCTTTTGTCTCAGCAGTCGGGAGGCAGAGGCAGGCAGATCTGTAAGTTCGAGGCCAGGCTGGTCTATAGCGCCAGTTCTAGACAGCCAGGACTACATACAGAAATCCGGTCTTGAAAAACCAACCCTCCCCCCCCAAAAAAAACCGAAACAAAACAAAAAACAAAAAACAAAAAACAACCAACCAACCAAACAAAACAAAACAAAACAACAACAAAAACAGCAAAGTAAGGAAAGAAAAATAAAATCAAATACATCAAAATAATGCAAAACAAATAAATAGGAAGAAAAAACAAAACAAAGTACAAGAAGCACAAAGAGATGCAGAGATACACACATTTACACATACAGAAATCCCATAAAAAACGTAAAATTGGAAATCATGAAAGAGAAACAAAAGACCTGTAAGATTAAAAAAAAAGCACCGGCAAAGCATTATGAGACACAATACCTCCCAAAATACCATTGATATAGTTAGTGCTGGCCGTTCCTTGCTGGGCATTGGGCCTGGCCCTAAGAGTGGTTTGTATACCCAGTGAAACTCCATATCCTCATTGGAGAAAACGAACTTTTCCTTTACAACTGGTTATTAATTGAGATAGTTTGGAATTGGAATGGGAGCTTGTGTTCACCTCTCCTCTTAGCACTGGGACTCCATCTGCCTCAGAGCATTGCAGACCCTGTATGGGCTGCCTCAGTTTCCATGAGTTCATATGCTGTGTTTAGAAGGCCTCATTTCCTGGTCCTCCATCTCCTCCAGCTCTTGCATTCTTTGCACCTTCTCTTCCACAGGGCACCATGAGCCCTGAGGGAGGAGATTTGATGGAGATTTGACATCCCATTTTAGACCATGTTCCAAGGTCTCTCACTCTCTGTACATTGTCTAGCTGTGGATCTCTGTATTTGTTTCTGTCTGCTGCAGGAGGAAGCTTTTCTAATGATAGCTGAGCAAGACACCCTTATATGAGTGTAGAAGAATGATGTTAGGAGTCATTTTATTACGAAATTCCTTTAGTAGAACAATAGTATTTAGTTTTCTCTTAGGTTCATGGCCTATCTAGTCTCAGGTTTATGGCCACTGGAGTAGATAGAGTTAGGGATGGATTAGTTCTCATGGAATAGATCTTAAATACAATCAGGTGATTGGTTACCTGGACAATTTTTGTGCCACTATTTCACCAGAATATCTTGCAGGCAGGTAACCATTGAAGATTGAAGGGTTGCAGCTGGGTTGGTGTTTACCTTCTCATCTGGTAGCATGGAGAGTACCTTCCAGTACTATGAACACTAGTCAGTAGGGGTGAAGGCTTCAGTAGGCACCAGTTCAACTTCACGTCCAGTGAGTAATATATGTGGTGTCTTAGGCAATAGGGCCTTATCATTAGTTTGTAGAAAGCAACCAACCTGGGCTTTTTGGGGATTTCCAGGGGACCCCTTTGGCCAAAACTCAATTAGATGTACCTCATCCCCAGTATTGGAGTTTTAATTTAGTGGTGAGAGATGTCTAGTTGGAACTTTGTCACCTCCATTATTTGGTAATTCATTATATATATATATATATTGGTTTTTTGAGACAGAGTTTCTCTGTGTAGCCTTGTGCCTTTCCTGGAACTCACTTGGTAGCCCAGGCTGGCCTCGAACTCACAGAGATCCGCCTGCCTCTGCCTCCCGAGTGCTGGGATTAAAGGCGTGCGCCACCACCGCCGGCTATATACGTATACGTATATATTTTAAGAAGCTTCTACTGTAGAAGGTCTCCATACAATCCCACAGATGGCCTTAGTTTTAAATGTCCATTCCTCCATTCCCTTCTATACCTCCCTCTTCTTTCCAGTCCATTTAATCCTCTTTTTCTAATCTTCCCTGTTGTGGAAAATTATTTTTAACTGTAAAGATGTGTTACATTTGTTTATGCCCCAGAATATCACCTTGACTGTGTAAAGGTGTGTTACATTTGTTTCTGCTGCCTTTGTTAATGATGTAAAGATGTGTTACATTTGTTTGTGCTGCACTTCTTTAATTATGAAAAGATGTGTTGCTGTTTCACCTTGCCTGCCTGAGGCACCTGATGGGCCTAATAAAATGTTGAGCAGCCAATTGCTAGGCAGAAGAGGGATAGGTGGGGCTGGCAGGCAGAGAAAATAAATACAAGAAGAAATCTAGGATTGGAAGAGGAATGAGAGAAGAAGGAGGAGGAGGAGATGAGGGTGAAAGAGAGGGACATGACCAGGTCAAGAAGCCAGGCAGCTGCCAGACAGACAGACAGAAGCAGTGGAAGGAAGCTATACAGATGGAAAGAAAAGTAAAAAGCTCCAAGACAAAAGGTAGATAAAGAGAAACAGGTTAATTCAAGTTAAAAGAACTAGCCAGAAATGAACCTAAGTTAGGCTGAGCATTTATAAAAATAATAAGTCTCTGTGTCATTATCTGGGAGCTGATTGGTGGTACAAAAGAAAAAGTCTGGTATACTCCCCTCCCTTAATCCATCCATAACTGTATATTCCATTTTCAGTTCCTTTTGAGATCCTTCTTTTACTCTTAATACCTCACTCTATACTTAACTTCTGTGGGCATATGGATTATAGCCTGCTTCTCAAAAATGTAAAAGCTAATATCACATATAAGCAAATATATACCATATTTTTATTTGGGAGTCTGGGTTATCTCGCTCAGGATGACTTTCATAGCTCCATTGGTTTACCTGTGAATTTCATTCCTTTTTTAACAGCTGAGTAATATTCCATTATGTAAATATATAACATTTTCTGTGTCCTTTCGTCTGTTGGTGGACATCTAGGATGTTTCCAATTTCTAGCCATTATGAATAAAGTAGTAATGAACATGGATGAACAAGTGTATCTGTAGCAGGATGTAGAGTCCAATGGCGATGTGCCCAAGAGTAGTATAGTGGCATCTTGAGGTAAGTCTAGTCTCAGCTTCCAGAGGAACTGCCACACTGGATTCCACAGTGACTGTGTACTTTTGTACTACCACCAGCAGTATATGAGTGTTACCTTACTCCACATTCTCACCAGCGTGAGCAGTCATTTGTTTTATTGACCTTCGCTATTCTGTCTGTTGTAAGATAAAATCCCAAAGTAGTTCTGGTTTCTATTTCCCTGATGACTAAGGATGCTGAACATTTATTTAAGTGCTTCTCAAATATTTGTGATTCATCCTCCAAGAACTCTCTGTTTAGAGATCTGTACCTTTTATAAATGGGGTTATTTCTTGTCTCTTAAGTTCTTTCTATACTTTAGATATTAACCCTCTATTTGTTGCATACTTGGTCAAACTCTTCCCATTCTGTAGCCTTCTGCTTTGTCTTAATGATGGTGTCTTGCCATACAGAACCTTTTCAGTTTCATGAGATTCCATTTATTAGTTGTTCTTAGTGCTTGCACTAACAGTGATCTGGTAAGAAAGTCTCTTTTCTTGACAATGAGTTCAAAAATTTCCCCCACTTTCTCTTCTACTAGATTCAGTGCATCTGCCCTTATGCTGAAGTCCTTAATCTACCTGGAGTTGAGTTTTGTGCAGGGTATTAAGTATGGATCTATTTGCATTCTTCTGAATGCAGCCATCTAGCTTGTCCAGTAGGATTTATTGAAGATTCTGTCTTTTTTCCAGAGCATATTTCTGGATAAAAAAAAAAATCAGGTGTTCAAAGGTGTGTGAATGAATGTCTGTATCTTCACATTGATTTAATTGATCAATGTGTCTGTTTTTTTTTACAACAATGCCATTCTTATTTCTTTAACTATAGGTCTGTATTATGATTGAATTTGGGGTTGTTGATTTCTTTGAAATTCTTTTATAATTCAAGATTATTTTAGCTATCCTGTTTTTTGTGTTTTCAAATTGGAATTTGAAGGAGATTATACTGAATCTGTAGATACCTTTTGGTAGGGTGGCTATTTTCAATATGTTAAGCCTACTGATCCATAAGCATAGGAGATCTTCCCATCTTCTAATGTCTTCTTCAGTTTCTTTCTTCATAGACTTAAAATTTTTATCACACAAACCTTTCACTTGTTTGGTTAGAGTTACCCTAAGATATTTTTGAGGCTATTACAAAAGACATTGTTTCCCTGATTTCGTCGTCAATCAGTTTGTCATTTGTATATAAGATGGTGACTGATTTTTGTTGGTTAGTTTTGTATTTGGAAAATTTACTGAAATTGTCTATTAACTGTGTAAATTTCCCAGTGGAACTTTTAGGGTGATTTACATACACAATCATATCATCTGCAAATAAAGATACTTTGACTTTCTTTTACTAACCTCCTGATCTCCTTCAGTTGTCTTATTGCTCTAAATATTACTTCAAGTACTAAATTAAATAGGTATGGAAAATGTGAATAACCTCATCTTGTTCCTGATTTTAGTGGAAATACTTGGAGTTCCCTTCTTTTATGTTGAGGTATATCTTGCGATAAATCTCTTCTGATATTTTGAGGTATGGCCCCTGTATCCCTAGTCTCTCACAGACTTATATCATAAAGGGGTATCGGATTTTGTCAAAGGCCCCCCTGCATCAAATGGTAAGCTCGTGTGGCTTTTTTTCTTTCAGTCTGTTTATATGGTAGATTATATTTATCAATTTACATATGTAAAACATCTCTGAGATGAAGCCTACTAGTTCATGGTGGACTGAGAATCTTTGCATTCATGTTCATATGAGAAATTGGTCTGTAACTCTCTTCGTTGGGTCTTTATGTTGTTTAGGTATCAGAATAATTGTGTTATTGTAAAAAGAAGTGGCAATGTTCCTTCTGTGTCTACTTTTGTGAAATGAATTTGTGAAACATTGCAGTTATTTCTTTTTGGAAATATGGGAGAACTCTGCACTGAATTCTTCTGCCTCTGGATCTTTAATGACTATTTCTACTTCACTAGGCATTATTGGTCTGTTTAAATCATTTGTCTGATCTTGATGTAACTTTCATAGATGGTGTATCAAGAAATTTCTCCATTTCTTTTAGGACTTCCAATTTGGTGGATTATATTCATTTAAAGTATGTCTTATGATTATCTGGAATTCCTTGGTGTCTGTTATTATGTTTCCATTTTTGTGTTTACCTTTGTTCTTTGCATCTTTTAGTTAACTTGGCTAGAGGTTTATTAATCTGACTGATTTTCTCAAAGAACCAACTCTTTGTTTCATTGATTCTTTGCAATTCTTTCTTTCTTTTTTGTTTATTATTTTGGAATCTCACATCATGCTCTCTTTCCAGTCTTCCAAATCTGCTCCAGTCTCTTTTGACTTCATCCACTTCCCCCACCCCCACCCCCAAAAATGGAAAAAGAAAAAAAGTCCATTTTGTATTGTCCATTTATTCATTGAGTATGGCGAAACTCCTAGTGGCCAGTTTTCCAAGAGAAGGCAAATCTTTCTCTACCTGCACCCTCACCAGAAAACAACAACTGTGGAGAGCCATGTGGCTGCCAATGAGAAGTAGGGCCAGCTCCCCTTTACCCACACCACCTGTGCTCCTGCAGTGTGAGGGCCAGCTCAGCATAGCCCACGGACATCAACATGGCTTCAGTTGGCTGCCCAGACTACACAGGCATCCACATAGTCTTTAGGGGTAACACAGACATTGACATGGCTCCTGGCCCTATCAGGACCACCAATCCACTCATGTCCCTCAGAGCTTTCCTGTACTGTAGGCCTCAACATGGTCTCAGGTGGTTACACATGCCACTCACATCCAGATGGACCTCTGAGGCGGCAAAACTCATGGAGGATTTCACCAAGGCCTCAATCAATGGCACAAACTGCATTATGTCCACATGGAACTCAAGCTTTGTCAAGGCCTAGGCCAATAGCATAGGCCACAGACACCAACACGGTCTTCGGTGGCATCACAGACCACAGTGGTCCTATGAGGAGGTCCAATCCAGAAAGTGAACCTTTCCTTATCTTGGGCCTTTGTGTTTGCCCAAATCCAGGGCAATTCTACTGCAGGGCAGCATGTTTGGGGGCTGAGTCTTCTGTATAAGCTCCAGGCTGCTACAGATCATTTGACTGACCCTACACTCTGTTTTTCTACTGTTCACATCTCTCTGTCATGTATTTGTTTGTAGTGGTGCTCACCACCAGTGCCTCGAAGGCAGGGTGGACTGGTTGGCTTCTGCCACCAAACTGCTCATTCTCATATTGATTTTGTTGTTGTTGTTGTTCAACTTATTGACTTTAGTCCTGAGTTTGATTATTTCTTATCATCTACTCCTTTCGATTGTTGTTTCTTCTTTTTGCTCTCGAGCTTTCATACATGCCATTATGTTACTAATGTGAGATCTCTCCATACCTTTTTTTTTTTTTTAGTGCTGTGAACTGGCTTCTCAGAAATGAGAATTCAAATATACAGCCTAAGGATGCCATTCTCATTTGATATACCATATAATATAACTGGGGAGGGTTGAAAAAGGGTAATAGTAGGAAAGGGAGAGGCAAACAACACTAAGGAGTTTTGGAAAAGTTGTGGTAAAACATAATTATACAAGCTTATTTTAAAATATATATGTTCATGTACATACATATATATACACACAGACACAGATAGACACACAGACACAGATAGACACACACACAATCACACACACACACACACACACACACACACACACACACACACACTAAAGGAGCATGCTATGTGGTGTAATGGTAAGTTTCTCCCGTCCCGCCCAGCCCTGCAGTCCAAGAAGGGCAGAGTTGGGGATACACCAGCTGCTGCCCAAGGAGCAGCAAGATGCCAGCAGAATGTGGAGGATGTTGACTACCCCAGTAGCTAATATCTATGCACTTTCCAACAAAAACCCCAGTGCCAAAGATGGGAAACCTCTCTAGAATTGTTGGTCAGGGAAATGCAAGACTCTTCAAAAACAATATGGAGTATTGTCATTCCTCTTGGTTGACTTCCAGAACTTATTGTCAAAGAAATAGATAGTTCAGACACAGTACTTAGAGGAGTTGAGCCAGAACTTACATGGAAGCCTCCTCCCTAAGGACTAGCTCTACTAGTATCTAAAGTACTCCATAGGCTGCCTAGATAGGGGAGGAATCAGTCAGTAGTCCTACCCAGGTGTAAGTCTACAAACTACAATGAATGACCTCATAAAATATATGAGTAGTGTCACAGTAGTGCTTTAGTCTTAAAAGTAACCAACAGCTATCTATTAGACTTAAGGCTCACACAAACAAGGGAATTCATGCTCGTACTGGAAACCTAGCTAACTACCCAGGGCTGGAGTGGTCATAAACCTGAGAGAAGAACCTACTACCACCATTTTTTTAAGCCAACATAGTTTCTAACTGTCTTCTATTTTAAATATTTATACCTACAGATGTGTGTCTCTTACTCCTTATCAAAGAAGCAAGAAGCATCTTTTTTTTTTTTTTTTTTTTTTTTTTTTTTTTTTTTTTTTTGGTACAGATGGAGACTTACAGAGTTCTACAACTTGTCAAAATGCAGAAAATAAATTACCATAGGGTGCCCATCTCCAACTGATTGTATTTGAAATGCAAGTTCTACACTCCAGGCTCAGAGAAAATTGACAACAATGTGAAGGAAATGTTGTAAGAGTCAGATAACCATGATAACTGATGCTAGATGGTTTCCCCTAGATATAACAGGGAAAATGCACCCATGATGTCTTAACAATATGGTTGCTTGTACATGACTAGCATAGTCAAAACACTGCTTGACATGCCGAAGTTTACAGGGAAAAGTCCACAAGGTCCCATCCTTAGAGAAAGAACTGCAGGTAGTCAAGGCTGCTGAGAGTCAGTTTCCTAAAGAGATGAGCTAGCTAACACATAGGTTATCTAATCCCAGTGGTCAATCCTGGCCACATATACATACAGACAATGCTAAATGTACTATATCTATGTATAAAATTCATAATAAAATAAACAAATAATATACATTTTAAATTATATGTCCACACTAAGACTAAGAAATGTCATTCATTTATTTTGTGTGTGTGTGTGTGTGTGTGTGTGTGTGTGTGTGTGTGTGTTTTGGTTAGGTTGTTTGTTTATTTATTTATTATCTATTTATTTATTTATTTATGTCAACTTGATATAAGTCTGGATCTTCTGGGAAGAAGCAATTTCAATAGAGAAAATGCCTTCATCAGACTGGACTTTAGGCAAGTCTGTGGGGCATTATCTTGATTAACAATTGATGTACAAGGGTTCAGGAAACTGTTGACAGTGTCATCCTAGAGCAGGTGGTCATTGGATGGATCAAAAAGCAGGCTAAGCAAGCCATTAGGAATATTCTAGTAAGGGCCATTTCTCAATGGCTTTGTTTCAGTTCCTGTCTCCTTGTTCCTACTGACTTCCTTCTATGATGGATTGTCACTGGGAAGTAAATCTTAGCAAATGTTCTGTGCTGTGAAGAGACACCATGACCAAGACAACTCTTATAAAAGTAAGCATTTCATTGGGAGCTTGATTGCAGAGGCAAGCAGACATGGTACTGAAGCAGGAGCTGAGAGCTTTACCTCCTGATCTACAGGCCACAGGCAGGGATACTGGGGCTGGGATGGTTTATTTTATTTTTAATTTAATTTAATTTTTTTGTTTTTCAGCACTCTTTCCCAGATAAGGAAATCAGAACTTAGAAGATTATCCAAACACACAATAATAAAGTAGTGGAGTCTAAGACACCACACTGAGGGAAAAAATACTTGGTTGTTTACTTAGGCCACTGCCAGTGACACACTTCCCCCAACAAGACCACACTTTCTAATCCTTTGGGAGAAGTTCCACTAACTGTGGATCAAGTAATTAAATATATGAGCCTATGAAGGCCATTCCTGTTCAAACGACCACAATTTGAAAGCCAAACAAACCCCTTTCTCTGCAAGCTGCTGTTGGCTAGCGTTCTATTACAACAACAGAAAGCAAAATAGAACAGCATATGTATACACTGCATGATGGGCAAACCTGTTGAGGTCTTAGAACAACTTGGCATAGTTTGCTCTCCTTTCATCATGTCCATCCTAGGGATCAAATGCAGGTTGCTAGGTTTATGGTTAAGGACCATTTTCTACTGAGGCACACTGCTGGCCCAGAAAACATTTTATTTTCAATAGAATTTTTGTTTTGGAGAAACCACTATTCTTTGAAAATGAATTATAATGAATGTACCTTGTTTTATAAATTAAATCTCAATAATCTTGATTTAAATATTTTGAATGAGTTTTTAGCTATGTCCCAAAAGGTTCCAAGGTATACAGAAGACACGATATACAGACACTATTGATAAACTAATATTATCTATAAATTAAAAACTAAGCAAGACAAAAATAAGCTTGAACAAAAATATAGAACAATGCACATCTGCACAAACCCTATATTTCTGTGACTTGGTCTACTCTTAAGTGGTCTTCAATTGAATTCTGCTTTTCTTTGTTTCCCCCTATACACAGCACTACAGCCTTTTCAGTCTATCATATTGCTTTGAAGAAAGGTTTCCAAAGGATCCCCTCAGCACTTAGACACTCACTTTATAGGCTATTGATTTGTACTTGTTGGTTTGTTGGTCTTTAAACATTGTCTAGGGGATGTGTTTCATCTTCCCCACAGAGGCATGTTGCATAGCCCCCTGGCAGCTAACAACTGAAATAGTAGGGAGCATTTTGTGAGCTCACTGCTCTTGTTAAATGACTGTGCAGTGTGTTTTGCAAGATTTGTATGGAAGCTACTCATTTCTCCAAACAAACATCAAAAACATAATCATAGGAAATATGGGAAGATCTGGATTATCAATGATCAAATTTGGGTTCTTTAATCCTCTGTAATTTAAAATCTGCTTCTGCAAATGATGTTTAAACATCAGAGGGGGTCCATACCTTTTAGCTACAAAACAATTACTTCTTAGTTCCTTTCCTTCTTCATTGAGTCACACAAAGAAGCTGCCCTTTCTTCCCTAGCAGGCAGAAGGCACTCAGAATCACTAAGACGTCACAGCACTAGCTACACTTTCATGTAATGCTTCCTGTTTCATCTGCTCAAAAACTATGAGTTATGCTCACTTTCTGTGGAAGAAAGCAATGATCAGAATCTTTGAGTTATTTGCCCAAGGACAAGCAGTCTTTGAAAAACTGCAGTCAGGATTCTGATGCCCTTAACTGATAGTGCTATGTTGTCAATTAAATGCTTATAGATTGAATTTGAGCAATTTGCTCAGTCTATAGACAAAGACCTTAGTCTCAGGAAAGTGAGGTGACAAATCTGAGGGTATTTGGATCACAGGAGGATCTGTGTGAAGACCTAGAGGCAGGAGCACCTGCCTCTCCAATACCAGTCCTCCTCTAGCGTGCTCAGCATGGTGTCCCAACAACATTATAGATTTCCAATGTCTTGATTTTAAAGAACTATGTTCTTGGTAGCTTTATTTTAGAAAGTTACCAAAGCTAACAAACAGCACAACAGCATTTCTGAGTACACATTTTAAATGAGCATAATTTGTTGAAAGCAACAGATGATCTCCCTCATCACTTTCTCCAATTAAAACAGTACAGACACAAGGAGAACACTGTCTTACTAGGTTGTGACAAAACCAATGATTAGACTGTAATATAAATAACACATTGGTATTTTGCTGATGCCCATTTTGTATGTTCAGCTGCATTTTTAGCAACCACAAACTTGAAATAATCTTTCCAAGTATTCATCTAATATTATTTTCATTTTGTAACTTAGCAGGGAGTCTATTAAGTGACACAAAGTAAGATCTAGGGTAATTCCATTAACAGCTGAATCCAGGGCTGGCTAGAGACACAAGCACAGATGATTCTCCCTGTTTTCAGCTCTAATCAAAGGTATGCAATTCTGATTTGATTATGGTATGCAATCTTGCCAACTCAAACAGGATAGATTCCTGTCTACTTTGTATTTCCGTAAATGGAAGCATCACTAGCTCACACTTTCCAGCTGTTCTCTGCTGAGGTGCATATACTCCTTTTCTCATATATTTTCAACTTGTGCTCTCCTCCCGTGCCACTAAACGTAACTAAGGAAAATGATAAGAAAGTAAATAAGGTGCCCATTTTGGGTTGCCAGGTGTGCAGCGCAGGCCAGTGATCTTCGAGAGAAGGAAACACAGAAGGGAGACCATTGCTTATTCAACTACCCTCTCTTGTTTAGTGGCAGCAATTTCATGTCAGGCTGGAGCTGACGAGTGAGGGAGCAGCACTGTGTGACTACATGCTCCTACCGGCCCTGGCTCCAGCCCTTACTTGGTTAAAACTTACTTGTAAAATACCCTTCAGGATGAACTCAGACCCTTTGTCTGTGCCTTTCTCAACCCACACACTGATTCCTATGTGTTTCACTACTGTAACAGAAAAGGAAAGAAAACATTTCATACCAAAATGTGTAGAGTAGGATACACTTAAATCAGTATTTTCAGCGAGGTTTACAATTTTGAGATTTTTTTTTCATAGATGAGAAGAAATGCCTGGTGTCATGGATCAAGGTTTCCTTTCTTTGAGACTAGAAAATGTGTTCAAATTAATACTAAATAAAACGAAGTAAAGATTAGCAATGAGAACAAGAATTGAAGAAATTGAACAGAAGTGACAGAGAAAATTGACAAGGCCTAAGATTGTTTCTGTGAGGAGTACTAAAAACCTGTAAGACACAGTAAATGCAAATTAAAAATATTCCATTGACACTAGATTCCTTAATGCCACTAGAAAGGCAGTAGGGCATCTTGTGAATAGTTTTATATCTATAATTTTGACAATTTAGATGAAATAAACAAGTTCCTTAAAAAGCATTCCAGAACTAAGCAACTTCATTACATCAAATAAACTGAACCCATCATTTAAACCTTTGTACAGAGTTTTTTAAATATTTTAATACACATCATTGTTTTCAGAATTATTAGCTTAAAGACAGAGAAACATTTTCCAAGACATTTTATGAGTACAAAATAAGCCCAACTATTTTCAAAGCGTAACAAAATAATTTTAAGGAGTTGTCTGAATGGATCATGTGCTAGATTGTAGCTCTCTGAGGCACCTCCACACTGATATCCATTGTGGATGCACCAGTTTGCATTAGTACCAACAGGGAATAGGGGTTCTTTCTTTCAGCATCCAAAATAGCATTTGTTGCCGTTTTTTTTTTTTTGTTTTTTTTTTTTTTCAATCTTAGTCATTCTGCCTGGGGTAAGATGAAATCTCAAAGAAGCTTTAATTTGCATTGATCTGATGGATAAAGATTTTGAACACTAATATATATTTCTCATTTCTCAGACATTTTTTATTTCTTCCTCTGAGACACCCAGGCACATACAGGTGGGACTAATGGGCTTAGTGTATTTTAAAAAACACACAAGAAATTGGGAGGAAATAGTGTTTAGGGAAGTAGGAGAGGAACTGAAAAAGAGAGTTGATCAAAACACATTACATGTACTAATGAAACTCTCAAAATAAAACATGTGAGGAAAGACAGTTATAGGATAAGATCTTTTAAGAATGTAGAAATAAATATTATCCCACCATAAAATCAAATCCAGCCATCCTTGTGCAAAGACTAACATGACATGCTGAGTGGGCTTAACTCTGGAAAACAATTTTAGTTCGATATTTGAATTCGATTATCCATAAGGTTGTTTGAAGGCAAAATTTAAAACCATTTGATAAAATTTGACAGGGACTGCTAACATTCTCCATCAGGAAGAATTGAATGGCTTTCCTCCATCTGGGGAAAATCAAGTTACAGTCAAATCACACTTAGGGTTCAAGGGTTGATCTCTCTCCTCTAGTACACGTTAAGTCAAGCATGTTGCCAGGAGGTCATACCCAGCTCCACAATTCAGCTCTACCAAAGATGCTGTTTCCAGTGAGCATGCTTTTGAACACAAACTTACAGAATCTGATAGGATGGATAAGCAAACCTCTCAAGATTATAACATTCAAGGCTAATACACAAATAAATGAGGTTTTTCTTTATGCCAACAGGAAACAGTAAATAATATATTAAAATACAGTTATAGCACCCAAAATCATGACTAAAATATTTAATAAAAGATGCATTTGGCAGGTAGAAATATAACACAACCTCTGCAATGTATTCCTTTGCTAGTCATGTCCTATGGAATTGTTCCCCTCTCATTGGGGTGAAGACCTGAGATCATTGTGGAATCTCACTTTCACAGTTACACACAAATTGAAACATATCTTCAATGAGAGAGAAACTGTCTTAAGTGACCCTGGCTGATCAGGTGAGCCTATGAAAGGAAGACAAACTTCAGAAAACTTCCTGTTTGCTTGAAGACACAGCCCCACATGAATC